>NC_134358.1:287670276-287970276 GCF_048569485.1 Anomaloglossus baeobatrachus
CATCACTTAAAATAGAATTGATCTCCCTCTCATACAATGTGTTATCTAGCACTACTACTGAACCCCCCTTGTCCGCCTTGCGAATTACAATATGTCCATTATCCCTTAGATCTTTCAATGCTCCCCTCTCTAAAGATGACAAATTATCCTGGGTTCGAGTTTTTTTAGAGAGTAAGGGCCCTGTCACACACAGAGATAAATCCGCGGCAGATCTGTGGTTGAAGTGAAATTGTGGACAATCAGTGCCAGGTTTGTGACTGTGTACAGGTGGAACAATATGCCCATGATTTCACTGCAACCACAGATCTGCCAAAGATTTATCTCTGTGTGTGACAGGGCCTTAAGCCTCTTACCTCAGACTCAATAAGGTCTTGGAACGTATCCATAACAGGAACTCTAGAGGTGACAGGATAGAAAGCCGGATTCTTAGTAACAAAAGGAGGGGGGGCAGCAGTGTTCAAACATGTGTCACTCAACTCATACAATTGTGTCGTTGCAATCTGTTCCTTTAAAGTCAAAAACAATGGAACCTGAACCGAAGCAGTATCTAACGGATCCCTTGTATCCCTGTCAGTTATGTCATTATGGTCAATATTATCAGTAGCTGAAAAATGCCTCTTAATAGTGAGATTCCTAATGAACTTATTCACATCACGTAAAGTCTGGAAAAGGTCTGCCCAATTATTAGGGGCAAAATTAAGACCTTTCTGGAGAACCTCCATTTGAATAAAACTTAAAATGCATGCTGATAAATTAAGTACAGGGATATTCAAGGAGCTATGGCACGTTAATTCACAGCTGATAGTCCTACTGAATAGACTGTTAGAATTTTTATTATGGCAAGAAAAAAGCAGCTAAGTAAAGAAAAACGAGTGGCCATCATTACTTTAAGAAATGAAGGTCAGTCAGTCCGAAAAATTGGGAAAACTTTGAAAGTGTCCCCAAGTGCAGTGGCAAAAACCATCAAATGCTACAAAGAAACTGGCTCACATGAGCACCGCCCCAGGAAGAGAAGACCAAGGGTCACCTCTGCTGCGGAGGATAAGTTTATCCGAGTCACCAGCCTCAGAAATCACAAATTAACAGCAGCTCAGATTAGAGACCAGGTCAATGCCACACAGAGTTCTAGCAGCAGACACAACAGAGTTCTAGCAGCAAACACATCTTTAGAACAACTGTTAAGAGTAGACTTTGTGCAGCAGGCCTTCATGGTAAAATAGCTGCTAGAAAACCACTGCTAAGAACAGGCAACAAGCAGAAGAGACTTGTTTGGGCTAAAGAACACAAGGAATGGACATTAAACCAGTGGAAATCTGTGCTTTGGTCTGATGAGTCCAAATTTGAGATCTTTGGATCTTTGTGCGATGCAGAAAAGGTGAACAGATGGACTCTACATGCCTGGTGTGGGGGTGCTTTGCTGTTGACACTGTTGGGGATTTATTCAAAATTGAAGGCATACTGAAGCAGCATGGCTACCACAGTACCTTGCAGCGGCATGCTATTCCATCCAAAAGGGCCAACAAGTGCTAAGCATCTCTGGGAACTCCTTCAAGACTGTTGGAAAACCATTTCCGGTGACTACCTCTTGAAGCTCATCAAGAGAATGCCAAGAGTGTGCAAAGCAGTAATCAAAGCAAAAGGTAGCTACTTTGAAGAACCTAGAATATAAGACATATCTTCAGTTGTTTCACACTTTTTTGTTAGGTATTTCATTCCACATGTGTTAATTCATAGTTTTGATGCCTTCAATGTGAATCTACAATTTTCAGTCATGAAAATAAAGAAAACTCTTTCAATGAAGAGTGTCCAGACATTTGATCTGTACTGTATATATATATATATATACATTTATATATACTGCTCAATAAAATAAAGGGAATACTTAAACACCACAATGGTATTTTAGTGTTACCTTTATTTTTTTGAGCAGTGTATATATATATATATATATATATATATATATTTATATATATATATATGATGCAAAGAGTATATATCAAAATTTATTACAGAATCCAAGAATTCATATAGCACATAGATGTACTTGTATATACAAAGACAGAGAGTGTATTGGCACAATAAAAAGAGATCACATAGCAAATGGGGTCATAAAAATACAATGTAGAAGGCAGTCAGCCCATATGAATAGAAATATGAGCCAAGTGAAAACAGAGAGTAATAGCTGGTTATAAAGTAACAGTGTTACACAGCACACCTAAGCTGATCAGCATATCACATAGAAGTTACATACCAGTGGCTGTGCAAGTCAATAGGAATCACCAGTGATTACATAAAGTGCCAATAGTGCAAGACAAAGAGACCAGAAGTCCCCCTTAAAGCAAGGTAACGCGCGTTTCACGTGGTTAGTATCTACCTTCATCAGACCAAGGAGGGGTCATATATATATATATATCTATATATATATATCTATATATATATATATATATATATATATATAGTATATATATACACAGTATATATATATATATATATATATATATATATATATATACATGTATATATAGCTGTTTGTAAACACAAGTGAATAGGGAGCCTTGCCATTCAGGAGGTTGGTGTGTGTTTTCTATGCTGGGGGCAACCTGAGCTAAATAAGCTTAGTACACCGTTAGTCTGGGTGAAGGGAGCTTTTAAAGGGAAATCTGCCGCTGCTGTGTAGAGGATACCTGCCTTGAGGGAGTAAGGGAGGAATAAGTGATCCTGATCTCAAACTCAGGTAAAGGAAAAACTGAAAAGTTTCCACGAAAAGGCTTAAGGTATGACCATGGAGTTATTTAGAGTTCTATTTATGAAGTTAAAGAGGACCTGCTGCCAGGTCATAGAGAAGACAGTTTTTGCTCTTATTTGATTCCATTCTGCTCCCTTGCTTAATTAATTGTTTGTTGGTTTGGTTTTCTAAATTCAACATACGGTTCCAGAGATCTGGGCTTTTTTATTTTCTGCAATTTTTGAGGGTCTTTTTAAAGGTAGTGTGGCTCATGGGGTAATAAGGCAGCACAGCCTTTAAGTTCACCCAGTGAGGAGGGTCCTCCAACACCAAGGTTTGGGTGTGCACAAGTGACTTGGGTGTCAGTGCAGTAGGAAAGTGAGGTATGCAGGAAATGGGAAGTAAAGACAGGACTGGTAGCAGAGGAACTGGGAGCTGCAAGCAGATAAGATTCTGATGAAAAAGGTAGCAGAGATACTGGAAGTCGCAGGCAGACAAGATAACCCGAGATACTCGAAGCCACAGGCAGATAGGAGTCTGGTAGGAGAGATACTGGAAGCCACAGGCAGACAGGAGACAAGCAGCAGAGGTACTGGACGCTGCAGGCAAACACTGAAAGACTGAAAGTCTATATACTAAGACACTGGTGGTCTTATACAGGCCCAGGTAGACAATCTTATGGGAGCACACTGAACAACTTGCAAAACCAGACATGGAGCACAAAAGGTCCAGTGGACCAGGATGAGGGGAACAAATTCCAGATACAGAAAAGGTATGTAACATCTTATGTCACTTTAATACATGCCCATAAAGACTCCTTTGTGCCACATCCCATTAATAAAGACCATAAAACTTTGTAATAAATAAAAAGGCCCATACCTCTTGAATCATGTGGCAGATTTAGTTAGAATAAAATAAGAACAAAACGTAGATACTTTTAACATGATTCTGTTTCATTATGCAACATTAAGCATATGTACTAACTTGCTTGTACGAGTATTAAAACCACCAAGTTATTGTTGTAATTAGAGATTAGTAGACCAGAACTTTAAAGCTTGGTGTTCATACCCAACACAGACTTTACAAAAAATTAAGTGATAGAGTTTGGAAGCTTTACATGCTGACCACTTGCTCGAGTATTGCTGTATTCAGTTACGCTCGGAGCTCAGCCCAGTGTGAGGCTCTTCCAGTGTTTGAATGGCTCGCACTTGGGGTAATATCAGCTTTATCGGATGTAGTGCGTCCAACAATATAAAAAACTCCAGCCCTCCCTTCTCCAGAAGGATTTTGTTTATGGCTGGCTGTATGTGAAGAGCCGAACTGCCCAATCAGTGACTTCCAATGGGGTTGAAGTCAAGTTCAAGTCCCGAACAGCACTTTATCTAATGTCTTGCTGAACTCACAGAACACGAACTTCCACTGCTCCGCCCAACTCTAGCTGTAACTCTTTTGCAATGTTGAAATCGCTAAGGTGTTATAAAGATGATTTTGACTTTTCTATACTATAGGTCATCAATATTTTTTCAGCATAGATTTGATTCTCAGCCCCCCTCAAATCATCTGTTTGAAAAAAGCAAAGCAATACAAAGCATATCTCTCACTAAATATGCAATGTGTTTTACGAACCATTGTAAACAATGAAGGGAGTCACAGTTCTTGCTTGTGTTCCTAAGCCCCTTCGCTTAGCTAATTGTCAATGTTTTTAAGAGTTGGACAATAATTGTAATATTGATTTTTAAAACAACCAAAAAAAAGTATAAGGCCTAAAATAATTTTATTTTAGGCCTTGTACTTTTTTGATTGGTTGTTTATATTGAATTGAGTTTTATGGCCTTTTATACATACAGTAAAGGGTACGCAGTGTTGACTATTGTAATATTGATTGCCTTCACTAAATATAGGATATCAATTCTAAGGAACTATCATAGATAACCCTCTAAAGCAAATTATGCGTCATAAAGCAACAATAAGCAAATTGCTACTTTTGTCCCAGTATGTACACTCGGCAGTAAAGTTGAACTGTTTAAATTTCATTAGTCTACAAATGACTTCTCTTAAAGATACATATCTAAAGCAATACCTTCCATGCTGAAAGTAATGATTTAAGAAAACCCCAATAAAGAGAACCTGTCAGCAGGTTTTGTTACCTCATCTGAGAGTAGCATGATGTAGAAAAAGAGACTCTGAATCCAAGGATGTATCACTTAGATTACTAGGTACAGCCGTTCACACACAATCAGAATGTTTAGATTTAGCCAAGAACATTCAAGAGATATATAGAAGGGGTTAAAGCCGCGCATCAGCCACATATGAATCGGTCTACGCGTTTCAAGGTCAAAGACCTCTTCTTCAGGACCAGTTAATGTACTGGTCCTGAAGAAGAGGTCTTTGACCTTGAAACGCGTAGACAGATGAAATAAAAAGATTGTTATCCTTCATCAACAATTCTACAGTTTCATAGGTGGCTGATGCACGGCTTTAACCCCTTCTATATATCTCTTGAATGTTCTTCCACGTGGGGCTGCAGCAGACGCCAGGATCTCATGCGTATTGTAGTTGTGACTTTCACAACTACACTAGGTGAGTGTATATTTTCCATATATACCACACTGTCCCTTTTGGTGTTACACTATTAGCGCTTCTTATTTTTAGATATACATAGATTTAGCTAAGCTGAGAGAGCTGTCCCACCCACACCGGACTCTTTCTAGAGATTGTATATTGACAATGAGGTGACAATCACAGGAGGGGGAGTGCCGGACTGTGGTGCGAGTGACATTGTAGTCCAGCAATGATAATCCCTAGATGATAAAGCCTTTAGTTTAAGTAAAGAAAAGCACACAGCCTGATAAGAGGCATAGTTGATTTTTATTTTCTTTTTAACCCTTGCAGCATGTTGACAAATCTGTCATTCTTTAAGAATGCTTGTAAAAAAAAAATGACAGGCAGAAAAAACACTGAAAACAAGTAATTACATAAACATTATAATAATGAACAATTTGATTCAGTTTAATAAATCAATTATAGAACCAAAATTGTTCACTCATTAGTGTGACAGGTACAGTTAAAATAGGGATGACTTCTTGATGGCAGTAGATATTAAGCAGTGACGGAATAGTCACACAGGTTTGAAGCAGATTGTTCCCAAAATCCACATAAAACACTTAATGAATAAGCTTGACATCAATGGGAAATCAACAGTCTGCGATGCTCTTCTGTACACGGGATTGTATACAGATTTTTTAAAAAAGTAAGAAAAGCACAATTAATAAAAGATAATGTTATTGTGGCCTAACTACACCTTTGTAATAGAAAAGCAGTAAAATTAGGAATTTGATGTAATTATGCAGAATATCTGATTCTTCCATTGTGAGATTCAAAATGGCACACACTAAAAACTGCAAAATGTTCTAACTTTTAAGCAATTAGAAAAGGTAAAAGAACAAGTGTGGATATTTATGGATTCTTCAAAAAATATGAGAAATATCTAACAGATGAAAGTCTCATTACCGGAACAGAACCTCATTTTTAGCTGCTGGTAATAAAAAAAGTGCTCATGCATGTACCACTTTCTCCCTACACATAGTGCGACGGCAATAAAGCAGAAAACAAGAACCACCTTTCTAATTGGAGCTCTACAGCAGTCAATTTTAATCTATACTTCACATTAAGTAGTGACAGGGAAAACCCTAGGAGGACTACGATGGAGTTGCTTCAAAATGTGCAATCCTCTCTTATCAACTTAATAGTTGGTAAGGTAGGAGACCATTCTCCACTCTACTGCCCTGGCTGAGATTACTTATTCTGGAAATTTACTAGCAGTAGCAGCTAGTCAATACACATAGGGCTCATTCAGGGCTCAACTTGTCTACCTAGTATAATGGATCTTCCTGAAAAAGGGCTCAAGTTCCCCATTGACTTCCGTATCGCGCCCATCCAAGTATCCATCTTCTAGTTACGAGTACCGAGCACCCGACCATGGTAGTGCTTGTGCGGAGACCCATAGGGGATGCACCAGATGTTGTAGAGGGGCCATCTGGGATATGTAGTTCCACTGGCAGCAGCTGGTACTGTCATAGTAGGAGAAGTGGGTCGCTGGCCCCCTAAACACTTCCCTCGTGTCCACAACAATTGTCAATAGTAGGACGTGGCACTTATGGAGATGGTATAGGACTCCCCGGGGGTGCTCCTATGAAGGTGGTGTCTGGGTGCAGGTGTTGGAGCACCCATGATGTTTGAGCAGTTACAAGCAACCAGACACAAGGGTGAACTGCATTAATACTTTACTGAAGGAAACAGGGTGCAGTCTCTCTCTTAAAGGCAAAGAGGCAGCAGTTCACTTTATTGGGTACATTTAGTATTTTGTCTATGAAATGTGGCGTCTTCTCCTCATAACAAAAGCAAGCTTAGGTCTCTCGGGGTTGGCTGGAGCACAGATCTCCTCACTTGCTATAGAAGGTAATATAATGCACAGTCCAGGTAATGCTTTGCTGATGGAAGGACCTTCATGGGTTCGCTCCCCGTGGTGACACAATAGGGGTATCAAGCTACTCACGGTTTTGATGCTACCATTCCATATTGCAAGAGGTAGAGCAGACAGCGTTTGTGGCAAAGAAGTCACGTTACACTGGTTCTGGCTGGAAGCGCATAGAACACCAGTATGCAGGAGAGCACATGTTCAGCCTTATTTCTCTTGGCTGTAGGAAGCTTCACTCCTTTGTGGAGGTGATTATATGAAGGAAAATATGTCCCCTCAGCATGGACTGTGATAGCGATTCTGGGAGCTTCTTCTCTGTCCCCTGACTAGACCTATTTGAACCAGTGTGACGCCCTGGCGCTGCCAGGTGGTCACAGAAGTACATTACACCCTACATACCCCCTTCCCACACAAGGGTTCCATCAGCCACAAAATCCTAGCCACCCCCCCCAGGGTAAGAAGGACACACCAGTTGGCAGGACCAGTTGGATTGGGAAAGCCCACCTAGGGGTCTTGAGGATCCGGGGGCGAGAACAGTGTAGTCTTAGTTTTGGAGTTTGAAGTGGAGAGAAGTGACAGTGACAGACTGTGAGGAAGAAAGCTGAGCCTAGTGAGAGTGGACAAGGTAGTGGCCCTGGTCTACTGGCTAGGTGGCAAGCAGTGGACCGTGTCCAAAGGCGACGGGAATACGGTCACGGGAGATCCAGAGTGGACCGGGACAGGGTTGGAGCCCGCTGGTACCGATAGCGGAGATCCGGTCCAGAAACCGTGCACAGGCGGGGTACCTGGACCCTAGTTAGAAAAGACAGTTGCAAACCCCTTCTCTAATTCATCAGGCTGGGAGAAGGTTTCAAGCCTATCTCCAGAAGTTTAGCCCAGATAGAGCGAACCGGCAGCCCACTGTGGGGGATAGGGTATCTGAAATCACCCACTGAAATCCCAAGGGTCAGTGTTAGCGGGCAATGGCTCCTCAGGTACACAAGACACCGGGAGCGGATTTCTCCTGTTACACACGGGTTAAATCAACCAAGAAAATTGCAGAGTGTCGGAGGAAGGGACATCGGTATACCAGCCCTGGTGTGGGACTCGAGTACACCCGGACGCGGCAGCCGGCCACTGACACCTTGGTTTACCAATAGACTCGTGAGCAATTATTCCACAGTGAGCACACCAACACTCCCCGGTCCGGCCCAGCGCACCACCTCCGCCCTACATCACTCTCCGCGTTATGGACACTGAGCCTCGGGGCAACCATCCCTACCCATGGAGGGGTTAACATCCAGCTGCCATCCCATCGCCCCCAGGTGCTCCTCACCCGCAGCGGTGGTGCTACATCTCATCACACACCGTGGGTGGCGTCACGAATTACTTGCAGCAATCCGTACATATACGTCTCCTTTTTTATTTGAGTGTCCGTGCGACCCCCGGGTCTAGAGGTCCCTTGAGCCACTGCAGATACGGATCCGAGTAGCCCGACTGCTGACGTGGGGGCGGCACACCTCAAAACTTGGAGTCACGAACATGATTGTAACCCATCCACCTACCTGGTGGAAGTGTGCCATGTGTTGGACTGTAAACGGTGATCCGTTTAAAAAAAATTTCACAGCCGCCATTTTGCCGCCATTTTTGGGCGCGAAAAACAAAAGCCAGCATCTTCTTCCCCGGAAAAAGGCGCAAAGTTGAAGCCACGCCCCCTGGGAATGCGGGCAGAAGTTGGTGACTCCCCAGACAAGAAGCAAAAAGGACAGTGGGTCCCGCGAGACTGCTGTCAAAAAACCAAGGGGGAGGACCGAAAAAGCGGCATGTGATGCAAGGAGATAAAAGGCAGGGACACCAGGACTTTGCCAAATCCCGTTCCTGGACGAGCAAGTGGCAGGATGTCTCAGGGGTACGACAACCAGCAGGTGGAGAGGCCCGTTCCCGGGACCGCCGACTGTATTGAAGTGCAGACGGAGAGGATGTGTCGGAGGATACAGGCGCAGGCACATTTTCTGATGACGCGGTCGACCATCGAGATGAAAGGCTTGGCTGCCACTCTCCGGGCACACGAGATGGAGATGGCCTCGGAGGAGCGGGTAAGCAGTGACCCATGTCCCTATGTTTGCCAGGAACCAGCCGTCCCGGCTGAGAGGCCCGGCCTGCTCCCATCCACCACGTCGCCTCCCTCGCCGCCTGTGTCCTCCAATACCGGCAGCGGAACCCATCATATCAACCAAAGAGGCCCCAGCCATGGGGACCTCGGGCCCTGTCAGCATCCCCGCTCTGACACCCGTCCCGGCCCTGGCCCGGACCGTAGTCAGGAAGACATCCCCTCCAACCCCGAGCCCGGCCACAGTGCTGATGACGTCATCCCCGGCCCCAGCAGTCCGCCCGGCCACAGCAGAGATGGCGACAGCTCCGGCAATCCGCCCGGCCGCGATGGAGATGATAATGGCCCCGTAAGTCCGTCCGGCTGCACCGGAGGTGGTGCACCTCCAAGAGTCACCAGTGGCAACCGCACAGGTCATTCCCCAGTGCCTAGTCTCGGCTGTGGAGCAGCCGGGATGTACCTGCAGGGAAGCGGAGAAGGCCAATGAGAGATGGAGCCCTCTGCAGAGTGAGAGGCTGGTTGTGGCCAGCACCGAGGGCATCCGTGTGGCCCACGCCTCTGAGCAGGAAGCGGAGCATGGAGCCCGTGCCCCATACTGTGAGCGACAGAAGCGCCAGCTGAAGCAGGAGATCGCCACCCGGGAGAAGCGGAAGGCCGAGGTACTGGCGCGTGCATACCAGGAGAAGGAAAATCTTCAGCAGGCTACCTTCCGGGTGTGGGGCCCGACCCACCAAGGGCAAGTGCGCCACTTCAACCCCCAAAAGGGATAGGGGTTCATTTATGAACCGGGACTGGATTCCGAGATCTTCGTGTCCCAGAGGGATGTGGCCCCTCATCTACCTACAGGTCACCCAGATCGTGAGTTGGAGCCCGGGGACCTAGTCAGTTATACCCGGCACAGTGGAGAGCGAGGGGGGTTAGCCCTCGATGTAAAAAAATGGGTAGTGGTAAATGAGAAACCCTGCCTAGCTTCCCACAGCTTCCTGTATGACAACCAGGAGTGAAAGGTAGCGGTTCCCGGCTACCCGTACAGAGTTAAAGTTTGACCCCGTTTTACCGTTATATAATTATGGACCATGACTTCAGGAAAGGGGAGGTCAACCCAAAACTTTCTGGGTCTTGTAAATATCCCACCTACCTTCTTGTTATTCCTCATCACCTACGTTGCCTCTGGAGAGGTATATTGGAGGAAGGGCCTGCGGTAGAGTAGGCCGAGGCCCAGCCACTACTGAAACCGGTGGCTAATCTCTAGGCCAAGGGTCCCCCGGACTTGGGGCCCTTGAGATGGACTGTCGGGTAAGGAACTTTTTACTCGGCCAAGTAGGCATTACCCGGAACACCTGTGGAGTGGGGAAAAGGGGTGCCCACCATTCTTAGCGGTGGCACCAAGGAACCAGGTTGTTTTGATGGCGGGTGAGGAAAAACGGGAATGTAAAGTTTTACTGTTATGCAACGTTCAAGAAGCTGTGCCTCCCATAAAGGGAAGAAATGTTATATGTTTCACCTTTTTCTTGTTTCTTAGAAAATAAACGTCACTGGTCGGACAGCCCACGGATGGGCTGTATTCAACCAAGGGGGAATGTGATACCCTAGCGCCGCCAGGTGGTCACAGAAGTACATTACACCCTACATACCACCTTCCCACACAAGGGTTCCATCAGCCACAAAATCCTAGCCACCCCCCCAGGGTAAGAAGGACACACCAGTGGGCAGGACCAGTCAGATTGGGAGAGCCCACCTAGGGGTCTTGAGGATCCGGGGGCGGGAACAGTGTAGTCTTAGTTTTGGAGTTTGAAGTGGAGAGAAGTGACAGTGACAGACTGTCAGGAGGAAAGCTGAGCCTAGTGAGAGTGGACAGGGTAGTGGCCCTGGTCTACTGGCTAGGTGGCAAGCAGTGGACCGTGTCCAAAGGCGACGGGAATATGATTGCGGGAGATCCAGAGTGGACTGGGACAGGGTTGGAGCCCACCGATACCGACGGCGGAGATCCGGTCCGGAAACCGTGCACAGGCGGGGTACCTGGACCTTAGTTAAAAAAGACAGTTGCAAGCCCCTTCTCTAATTCACCAGGCCGGGAGCAGGTTTCAAGCCTAGCTCCAGAAGTTTAGCCCAGATAGAGCGAACCGGCAGCCCACCGCGGGGGATAGGGTATCCGAAATCACCCACTGAAATCCCAAGGATCAGTGTTTGAGGGCAACGGCTCCTCAGGTACACAAGAAAATTGCAGAGTGCCAGAGGAAGGGACATCGGTACACCAGCCCGGGTGTAGGACCAGAGTACACCCGGACGTGGCAACTGGTCAATGACACCTTGGTTTGCCAACGGACTTGTGTGCAATTATTCCACAGTGAGTACATCAACACTCCCTGGTCTGGCCCGGCGTGCCACCCATGGCCTACATCACTCCCCGTGTTATGGACACTGAGCCCTGGGGCAACCATCCCTACCCACGACTGGGTTATCATCCAGCTACGATCCCATCGCCCCTGGGTGCTCCCCAACCGCAGCAGTGGTGCTACATCTCACCACACACCGTGGGTGGCATCACAAAGTACTTGCAGCAATCCCGTACATATACGTCCCCTTTTTTATTTGAGTGTCCGCGCGACCCCCGGGTCCGGAGGTCCCTCAAGCCACTGCGGATCCGGACCTGAGTAGTCTGACTACTGACGTGGGGGCGGCACACCAGTTTACTGGATGTGTCAGCTCTAAAGTGGAGACCCCCTCCATGCCGTTGTCATGACAGCTTGTTGTGAGGAGAATGATCACCTAAATTTCATACTCATACATTGTCCATTAGATGGCAGCAAAGTACATTTAACGATCCTCAGTGTACGAAGATAACACAGTGCAAATCATACTGCCTCACTCACAGTGCACAAACTAATTCTGACCCATTGGAACAGATCTACTGCCACACGACAACTGTTTAACTCTGCAGTACTAGAACGGGTATCGGGATACCACACTCGCTAATCACTAGCACTCTTTCCTCTGAGAGTCTATGGATAAGGCTGTTCACACGTCTGTGATCCCCCCCCCCTCAAACCAAACTTGGCAATGAAATTCTATGGGTCTGTGAAACAATGGTACAACACTCGGATGCAATCTGTGTGCTGTCCATTTTTATTGATGCATAGGGGAAGGTAGAGAAACTTTTTTCTCATCAGTGAAAAAACTCATGAACTTCAGAGCAAACTGTTGAAAATATGATAAAAATCACTGATGAAACCTGATCCATTTCCTCCTATGTCAAAATAATTGACATCTGACTTTTTAATATTAATTGATAATCTTATTATTAATATAAAGGGATAATAATAATATGTTAATGTTAATATTGAACATAATTAACTTCAGTCCATTGGTTTGGCCCTCTACAACAGTCAAAGTCTCTCACATAGCAACTCAGGAAAATTAATTGCCCACCCCTGCTGTTGAGTATTGGGCATAGTGTATATTATAATTAATTACTGGATACTTGGGAAACAATGTAAATTATAAGAAATTGATAATCTGTCTGGACGGTATATTTTCTAATATCTTTTTGAAGGCTATTGGCAAAGTGTATATTATAAATAGTTGTTAAGTGCTGGAGGGACAGAGTATGTTAATTTTAATTGCTAGTGTCTTGGGGCATTATTTATGTTGTAATTGTCTGCTGATGTCACAGTTTTTATAGTATATAACTGCTGTGGAAACAGAGCATATTATAATTATTCACTGGGGACACAACATGTATTATAATTAATATAGGATAGAAGTGAAGACGCATGGATGTGTGAAAGGCAAACTGCAAAGGTGAGATGTAGTTTGTAAAAGTGATGAAGGTCTGGACCAGATGGAGAAGAAAAGGAAAGAAAAAACTCTAAAGCCACTATGTATATTTCCTCTGTCTGCATTCTCTGCAGCATTCTAAACAGTGAAACTACCACTCTCAGAATACCCATAATGTTTTTTACATCATAGTTGAATCTGTAGTATCAGAATTGTCTATAGTATGTGTTATCTAACCCAATAAATAATATATTTAATTATTAAATATTCTATGGTGATGTGCTAAACCGCAGGTATCCCTCAGTCTACAGGGTAATGGGGAAGGAAACAGGCTGAGGGATTGCAGTAGTCCTGTGATGGTGAGGAGACATTGGGGTCATTGCAAGCTTTCTTGAAGATATCGGTTTTCAATTTCTGTATAAGGGTTCCAAATGTTGGATAAAGTCGGATGTGTTGGGACACAGAATGATGACCAGGAGAAGTCCTGAAGGTGATTGGCTGAGGAACATATGAGAGTGGAGGAGAGAAGAAGATCTTGTGAGAGCTGGAGATTATGTGGGGGGAAGATATCTGGAGACTAATTAAGAGACATACAGTGCCTTACGAAAGTATTCGGCTTCTTTGAATTTTTCAACCTTTTCCCACATTTCAGACTTCAAACATAAAGATAAAAAATATTAATTTTATGGTGAAGAATCAACAACAAGTGGGACACAATTGTGAAGTTGAACGAAATTTATTGCTTATTTTAAACTTTTTTAAAAAATAAATAACTGAAAAGTTGAGCGTGCAATATTATTCGGCCCCTTTAAGTTAATACTTTGTAGCGCCACCTTTTGCTGCCATTACTACTGGAAATCGCTTGGGGTATGTCTCTATCAGTTTTGCACATCGAGAGACTAAAATTCTTGCCCATTCTTCCTTTGCAAACAGCTCAAGCTGAGTGAGGTTGGATGGAAAGCGTTTGTGAACAGCAGTTTTCAGCTCTTTCCACAGATTCTCGATTGGATTCAAGTGTGGACTGTGACTTGGCCATTCTAACACCTGGGTTTACACCTGGTAACACATAGGTTTATTTGTGAACCATTCCATTCTAGGTTTTGCTTTATGCTTTGGATCATTGTTTGTTGAAAGACAAATTCCCGTCCCAGTCTCAGGTCTTTTGCAGACTCCAACAGGTTTTCTTCAAGAATGGTCCTGTATTTGGCTCCATCCATCTTCCCATCAATTTTAACCATCTTCCCCATCCCTACTGAAGAAAAGCAGGCCCAAACCATGATGCTGCCATCACCATGTTTGACAGTGGGGATCGTGTGTTCAGGCTGATGAGCTGTGTTGCTTTTACCCCAAACATATCGCTTGGCATTGTGCCCAAAAAGTTGGATTATGGTTTCATCTGACTAGAGGACCTTCTTCCACATGTTTGGTGTGTCTCCCAGGTGGCTTGTGGCAAACGTTAAACAACACTTTTTATGAGTACATCTTTGAGAAATGGCTTTCTTCTTGCCACTCTTCCATAAAGGCCAGATTTGTGCAGTGTACGACTGATTGTTGTCCTATGGACAGACTCTCCCACCTCAGCTGTAGATCTCTGCAGTTCATCCAGAGTGACCCTGGGCCTCTTGGCTGCATCTCTGATAAGTCTTCTCTTTGTTTGAGATGAAATTTTTGAGATACGGCCGAGTCTTGGTAGATTTGCAGTGGTATGATACTCCTTCCATTTCAATATGATTGCTTGCATAGTGCTTCTTGGGATGTTTAAAGTTGTGGAAATGTTTTTATAACCAAATCCAGCTTTAAACTTTTCCACAACAGTATCATGGACCTGCCTGTTGTGTTACTTGGTCTTCATGATGCTCTCTGTGCTTTAAACAGAACACTGAGACTATCACAGAGCAGGTGCATATATACGAAGACTAGATTACACACAACAGGTGGCTTATATTTATCATCATCAGTAATTTAGGACAACATTGGATCATTCAAAGATCCTCAATGAACTTCTGGAGTGAGTTTTGCAGCACTGATAGTAAAGGGGCCGAATAATATTGCACGCCGCAATTTTCAGTTTATTCTTTTTTTACAAAAGTTTAAAATAAGCAATAAATTTCATTCAACTTCACACTTGTGTCCCACTTGTTGGTAATTCTTCACCATAACATTAAAAATTTTATTTTTATGTTTGAAGCCTAAAATGTGGGAAAAGGTTGAAAAATTCAAGGGGGCCGAATACTTTTGCAGGGCACTGCATGAAGAAGACAGATTATGATTTGTAGGTCAGTGTTAGTAGTTTATACTAAATCCATTGTAAAACTAGGAGCCAAGGAAGAGATTTGCAGAGTGGAGAATCAGAGGAGTAGTGAAGGGAAAGGTGGACTAATTGGACAGCAGAGTAAAGGACGGACTAGAGAGGTGTGAGCATTTTACTTGGGAGGTCACAAAGGAGAATATTGCAGATGTCCAGGTGAGAAATAATGAAGGTATACACTGCCATTTTAGTAGATTAAGGGTTGAGAAGGAATGTACTTCTAGAAATAAATTTGAGTTAGAGGCAAAAGGAGGTGGTAATAGTCAGAGTTGACGGTTACACTGAGGCAGTGGCCTTCTCATACAGGGGAAAGGATTTTGTAATTTATAGTGACACATCAGTCTGGTAGGGGAGTTAGTTGAGATGGAGGAAACATGTTCTGGTTATGGCTGATGGACACTCTGGGCTTCTAGACAGTAAAGAGGTGACATATGGGCCAGAGAGGTAGATTTGAGTGTCACCAGCATTCAGATGATACTGGAAGCCATGGATTTTGAGCTGTCCCTGGCCAAATGTATAGATTGAAACCAGTAGGGGTCCAAAAACAGCTTTGAGGGACACAGACAGAGAGAGGATGGGATAAAGAAGTAGAATGGGAGATGCTAAATGTGCATTAATAAGAATTGAGGAGATATAGCAGAGGGCAAGGTCTTTGATGCCAAGGGAAGAGAAGATCTTTATTAGGAAGAAGTGGTCGACTGTGAAAAATTTCAGAGGAAAGGTCTATATGGTGGAGAATTAGCTATTAATTTTATCGTTAAGTTGTTAATAATTTTGGTTAGGGCAGTTTCAGCAAAGTAGGGTGGACAGAAACTGGATTGCAGGTTGTCAAATAGAGAGTTGGATAACAAATGGGAGGAAAGTTCAATATGCATATGCAGTTAAAAGACTCTTGAAAGTGAAGGAGAGTAGTGACATGGGTCAATACATGGACATAAGGGTTGGGTCAAGGGAAGGTTTCTTCAGGATAGGTGTGATTGTTACATATTAAGAAGGAGATGGGCTGCAATTGTGCCACCCCTAGTAGACCTTTGATGTCACGGTGGTGGCTCCGAGCGGCAATGTGGCAGTACCAGGCGCGAGCGACAGGCTTTTGTAATGGGGAGTAAAAAATATATTTAAGAAGGGGAGAAAGAAAATAAATAAATAAATAACTATATAAAGAGTTTTATAAAGACTTTTCGTCTGCACCAATACAAGTATGCACCATATAAGTATGATGCATTGAATTAGGCCAGAGATGATATTATGATGCACTTGGTCATCTATCATCATCTATCATCTGCCATCATCTAATCACCATGTCTATCTTCCCACAGGTATGTCAATTCATGCACTCTACTTTCCCATGAACTGATTTCCACTCCACTTTGCTCTGCTGTGTTCTAATACCTGGTATGTCAATTCATGCACTCTACTTTCCCATGAACTGATTTCCACTCCACTTTGCTCTGCTGTGTTCTAATACCTGGTATGTCAATTCATGCACTCTACTTTCCCATGAACTGATTTCCACTCCACTTTGCTCGGCTGTGTTCTAATACCTGGTATGTCAATTCATGCACTCTACTTCTGCACTATATCTGACCTGTTCTTTCTTTGCTTCAATATCTTCGTGGCATCCTCCAGCATCTCACTGTGATCTCCCCCCCCCCCTGTTTTGCACCCCCCTTTTATGACCTTTGTTTATTTTGCCTATGTTAAGCAGCATCTTTTTTTTTTTTTTTTATTGAGTGATCAAGGGGTTAGTCTTGCAACCCACCCCTTCACAGCTGAGTGCACTTGTATGTGTATATAGTGGGGCAACTAAAAGTCTGCACAAGACTTTTCGTCTGCACCAATACAAGTCTGCACCATATAAGTATGATGCATTGAATTAGGCCAGAATTGGGCCGGAAGTGAACGGAAGGTAACTGCATACATAGGCAATGTAAACAATGTTTGTGTTTCTATTCACCATCACCCCTATAATACTTCACTTTCTACTGCCCCCTCTGATCCCTAAAGCCAGTAATGAACTATTCATCTCTCCCTCCATCCTCCCCACCCATCTTACCTTCCCCTTAGATATTTTCCTCCTCTTTTCACCCAGTGTCACCAGACATACACGTCCACCTCATGGCCTCTCCTGCTCCCACTTACTAACACTCTCACTGCTTCTCCTCACTGCTGGGGATATTGCTTCAAATCCTGGTCCTCCTCACCACATCCCTATTGTCACTTCAAACCTTCTTCAACAACCTAACACAAATTTCCGCAACCTCACAAACCTCATACCCATTCACCCAGCCCCCGCTCCCCCAGTCCCACTAACAGGAGCTCTATGGAACGCTCGCTCTGTCTGCAACAAACTATCCTACATTCATGATCTGTTCATCACTAATAAACTCTCCTTCCTCGCCATCACAGAAACCTGGCTCACCTCCTCTGACACTGCCTCTCCTGCTGCACTTTCTTATGGCGGTCTCCAACTCTCTCACACTCCCCGCCCCACTAACAAGCATGGTGGAGGAGTTGGTTTGCTCCTGTCCGACCAATGCTCCTTTACACCAATTCCACTACCACCCTCTGTCACGCTCCCATCTTTTGAGGTGCACTCCGTACGCATCTACGCCCCCTCCAACCTTCAGCTGGCTGTCATTTACCGCCCTCCAGGGCCAGTCACTGCCTTTTTTGACCATTTCACCACCTGGCTACTACACTTCCTTTCCACCGACATCCCCACCATCATCATGGGTGATTTCAACATCCCCATTGACACTTCCCACTCATCTGTCTCCAAACCTCTAACACTCGCTTCCTCCTTCGGCCTCACCCAATGGTCTTCTGCAGCTACTCACAAAGATGGCCACACGCTGGACCTCATCTTCACTCGCCTCTGTTCCCTATCTAACCTCTCTAACTCACCTCTCCCCCTGTCTGACCACAACCTACTCACACTCTCTTCCCTCTCTTCTCCAAGTATGCAACCCCCCTCCACAAATTTTCACACCCTCGCAGAAATATCAAACACATTGATTTACACGCCCTTTCTCAGTCCCTTCTCCCCCTCACAGACATTGCATTTCTACATGATGCAGATGCCGCTGCAACTTTATACAACACTACAATCTCTGCAGCTCTCGAATCAGCTGCCCCCCTCACACACACCAGAACCCGCACAATCAACAGGCAACCCTGGCACACAAGGCAGACTAAAGAACTAAGACGGGCCTCCAGAATTGCTGAGCGCAGATGGAAGAGGTCTCATTCCACTGAGCACTTCATTGCATATAAAGAGTCCCTCACCACTTTCAAGTCCACACTCACTGCTGCAAAACAAACCTACTTCTCATCCCTCATATCCTCTTTCTCTCACAACCCTAAACAGCTATTCAACACTTTCAATTCTCTCCTCCGTCCTCTGGCAGCACCTCCCTCTCCTCTCCTCTCAGCTGAAGACTTTGCCTCTTTCTTCAAGCGGAAGATTGACAACATCAGAGCAAGCTTTGGCCCACAATCCCCACAGCCCCTCATCATAGCTACTCATCCCTCTTCCTCCAAATCCAGCTTCTCCACCATGACAGAAAACAATCTCTCCACTCTACTCTCAAGATCACATCTAACCACCTGTGCACTGGACCCGCTCCCATCGCACCTCATCCCCAACATCACCGCAGTCCTCATCCCAGCCCTAACCCATCTCTTCAACCTATCACTAGCAAGTGGTGTATTCCCTTCATGCTTTAAACATGCCTCTATTACACCCATCCTCAAAAAGCCCTCCCTTGACCCATCCTCTGTGTCAAACTATCGCCCCATATCCCTTCTCCCCTATGCCTCAAAACTACTGGAACAGCATGTCCATCTTGAATTGTCCTCATACCTCTCCTCCTGCTCCCTCTTTGACCGGCTTCAATCTGGCTTCCAACCACATCATTCTACCGAAACTGCCCTAACCAAAGTCACCAATGATCTACTAACCGCCAAAGCCAAGCGACACTACTCTATCCTCCTCCTCCTGGACCTGTCCTCTGCCTTCGACACAGTAGACCATTCCCTCCTACTACAGATTCTCTCATCTCTGGGCATCACAGACTTAGCCCTATCTTGGATCTCCTCATACCTAACCTACCGAACTTTCAGCGTCTCCCATTCTCACACCACTTCGTCATCTCGCCCCCTATCTGTCGGTGTCCCCCAAGGCTCAGTTCTTGGACCCCTGCTGTTCTCCATCTACACCTTCGGCCTGGGACAGCTCATAGAGTCCCACGGCTTCCAGTATCATCTCTATGCCGATGACACACAGATCTACCTCTCTGGACCTGACATTACCTCTCTACTAACCAAAATACCACAATGTCTCTCTGCTATTTCATCCTTCTTCTCTGCACGATTCCTAAAACTTAACATGGACAAAACAGAGTTTATTGTCTTTCCTCCTCCTCACTCACCTCCTCCAACAAGCCTTTCCATCAAACTCGATGGTTGCTCACTCACCCCAGTCTCACAAGCTCGTTGCCTTGGAATGACCCTCGACTCTGCTCTATCCTTCAAGCCACACATCCAAGCCCTCTTCAACTCATGCCGATTACAACTCAAAAATATCTCCCGGATCCGTGCTTTCCTTAACCAAGAATCTGCAAAAACATTAGTGCATGCCCTCATCATCTCCCGCCTCGACTACTGCAACCTCCTGCTCTCTGGCCTACCTTCCAACACTCTTGCACCCTCCAATCTATCCTAAACTCTGCAGCCCGCTTAATCCACCTCTCCCCTCGCTACTCCCCAGCCTTGCCACTCTGCCAATCCCTTCACTGGCTTCCCATCGCCCAACGACTCCAGTTCAAAACATTAACCATGACATACAAAGCCATGCACAACCTGTCTCCTCCCTACATCTGTGACCTAGTCTCCCGGTACCTACCTGCACGCAACCTTAGATCCTCACAAGATCTCCTTCTCTGCTCCTCTCTTATCTCCTCTTCCCACAATCGTGTACAAGATTTCTCCCGAGCATCCCCCATACTCTGGAACGCTCTACCTCAGCACATCAGACTCTCCACTACCATGGAAAGCTTCAAGAGGAACCTCAAGACCCACCTCTTCCAACAAGCCTACAACCTACAATAGCCCTCAGTCCAGTAGACCACTGCACAACCAGCTCTGTCCTCACCTATTGTACCATCACCCATTCCCTGTAGACTGTGAGCCCTCGCGGGCAGGGTCCTCTCTCCTCCTATACCAGTCTGTCTTGTACTGTTAATGATTGTTGTACGTATACCCTCTTTCACTTGTAAAGCGCCATGGAATAAATGGCGCTATAATAATAAATAATAATAATAATAATAAAGAGTTTGTGACGCAAGTTGGGATGTTCGGCTTTGGTATGGCTGGGCACTGCTGGAGGTCCCCTGGAGTTAGGTGGTGAAGCACAGTGCCAGAGGGTGGTACTCTTGCCCCCCAACTGGGGCTGGTTCCTGGGGGATGTGTTGAAGTAGGGATGGCACAGCAGAGAATAATTCAACCAGACACAGGAAAAGGAGCTTTTACCTTTTTACTGTAACTCTGCAAAATGTTGTTACAGCATCCAATGATGGGAGAAATTCCTGCCCTGATGAGAGTTGGTTCCTCTGCTGTATGGTGATAGTGTACTCTTCTTCTGCTACTATTTCCCTACCTGGGAATAGGTATCTTGGTATTCTTGGGATTCCCAAGACAAGAACAATCCGGATTTGTTATCCCTTCTGGTGAGCAGGTTGACTGGACTCCTGAAGGAAAACTCACTATTTCTTCTAGAAGTTTCCAGACTCAGATGTGTCACTGTGCTCCCAGGAATTTCACTGCCCCTTGTAAAAAGGCTGCAGTATCTGAGTTTGTCACTGACCTTGAAAGCACTGAGGACCTAGGGACTGATGCAGAGGTTTTTACAGTTACCTTAGGACAGGACCTCTCCTTAGTACACTCCTCGCTTCACCTCACACTGGCTCAGACTGACTGAATTTACCTCAGATCTAAGCTCCATCCCTATCTCCTTCTAGGGCGCACTCTAAAGTGTTGGTTTTCTCTCAAGTGAAAGACTCAGCAAGGGAGTGTATGCAATTGTGTATTTTGTAGTGAGCAGCAGAGAAAATCATATCTCATCAAAGCTAACAATTAGAGATGAGCAATGTTCGAGGCTCGAGCTTCGCCAATTTCATGTTCGAGTGATTTTGGGGGGTGTTCGAGAGGCTCGACAAACTTGAGCCTTTTGCTGAAAACTCGACATTTATACATATATTATTGCTTATGAATAGAGATGAGCGAACCGGTCGCGGTTCGGCTCGAGGTTGGTTCGCCGAACGGACCTCCCGTTCGAGTTCGGTTCGTCGAACGTTCGACGAACCGAACTCGAACTGCATAGGAAACAATGGCAGGCAATCACAAACACAGAAAAACACCTAGAAAACACCCTCAAAGGTGTCCAAAAGGTCACAAACAACTCACAACACATGGGAAAGTGACAAGGACATATACTCATGCGAAAACAAAAGAGCTGGACAAGGAAAAAGAGGAGGACACACAGATATATGAGTATATGCAAGGAAACATGCCATTATTGTGCAACTTGAGCCCTGCTCATTCTTGGCTTCCAATCTTGATAAATTGCCTGAGCTCGCCACGTACGTCTTGGGGATCTTGTCGTGTCCTGCAGCCAGCGTTCTCTCTGAACCTGTCTTCAGTGCTGCTGTGGGTCTGCTGGCAGATAAGCACACGTGTCTGTCCACTGACAATGTGGACATGGCTCTCAGAGGACTTTTCTTCCCCGGGGTCAGCCAGGGGACGGGAAAGGCACGCGTATTTTTGAGAGTGCTTCATGCAAAGCATCTTTTTCTTTTTCAAAAGGGGGCTCAACCGATGCCAGTCAAGTGGGGTGTGTGTGGCCCAGTGAGTGGCAACGAGGGAGACTGTGGTTGGAGTCCCCTCGCTGTGTTTCTAAAAGAACCAAGATGAACAAGTCATGGCTCTCAGAGGACTTTTCTTCCCCGGGGTCAGCCAGGGGACGGGAAAGGCACGCGTATTTTTGAGAGTGCTTCATGCAAAGCATCTTTTTCTTTTTCAAAAGGGGGCTCAACCGATGCCAGTCAAGTGGGGTGTGTGTGGCCCAGTGAGTGGCAACGAGGGAGACTGTGGTTGGAGTCCCCTCGCTGTGTTTCTAAAAGAACCAAGATGAATAAGTCATGGCTCTCAGAGGACTTTTCTTCCCCGGGGTCAGCCAGGGGACGGGAAAGGCACGCGTATTTTTGAGAGTGCTTCATGCAAAGCATCTTTTTCTTTTTCAAAAGGGGGCTCAACCGATGCCAGTCAAGTGGGGTGTGTGTGGCCCAGTGAGTGGCAACGAGGGAGACTGTGGTTGGAGTCCCCTCGCTGTGTTTCTAAAAGAACCAAGATGAACAAGTCATGGCTCTCAGAGGACTTTTCTTCCCCGGGGTCAGCCAGGGGACGGGAAAGGCACGCGTATTTTTGAGAGTGCTTCATGCAAAGCATCTTTTTCTTTTTCAAAAGGGGGCTCAACCGATGCCAGTCAAGTGGGGTGTGTGTGGCCCAGTGAGTGGCAACGAGGGAGACTGTGGTTGGAGTCCCCTCGCTGTGTTTCTAAAAGAACCAAGATGAACAAGTCATGGCTCTCAGAGGACTTTTCTTCCCCGGGGTCAGCCAGGGGACGGGAAAGGCACGCGTATTTTTGAGAGTGCTTCATGCAAAGCATCTTTTTCTTTTTCAAAAGGGGGCTCAACCGATGCCAGTCAAGTGGGGTGTGTGTGGCCCAGTGAGTGGCAACGAGGGAGACTGTGGTTGGAGTCCCCTCGCTGTGTTTCTAAAAGAACCAAGATGAACAAGTCATGGCTCTCAGAGGACTTTTCTTCCCCGGGGTCAGCCAGGGGACGGGAAAGGCACGCGTATTTTTGAGAGTGCTTCATGCAAAGCATCTTTTTCTTTTTCAAAAGGGGGCTCAACCGATGCCAGTCAAGTGGGGTGTGTGTGGCCCAGTGAGTGGCAACGAGGGAGACTGTGGTTGGAGTCCCCTCGCTGTGTTTCTAAAAGAACCAAGATGAACAAGTCATGGCTCTCAGAGGACTTTTCTTCCCCGGGGTCAGCCAGGGGACGGGAAAGGCACGCGTATTTTTGAGAGTGCTTCATGCAAAGCATCTTTTTCTTTTTCAAAAGGGGGCTCAACCGATGCCAGTCAAGTGGGGTGTGTGTGGCCCAGTGAGTGGCAACGAGGGAGACTGTGGTTGGAGTCCCCTCGCTGTGTTTCTAAAAGAACCAAGATGAACAAGTCATGGCTCTCAGAGGACTTTTCTTCCCCGGGGTCAGCCAGGGGACGGGAAAGGCACGCGTATTTTTGAGAGTGCTTCATGCAAAGCATCTTTTTCTTTTTCAAAAGGGGGCTCAACCGATGCCAGTCAAGTGGGGTGTGTGTGGCCCAGTGAGTGGCAACGAGGGAGACTGTGGTTGGAGTCCCCTCGCTGTGTTTCTAAAAGAACCAAGATGAACAAGTCATGGCTCTCAGAGGACTTTTCTTCCCCGGGGTCAGCCAGGGGACGGGAAAGGCACGCGTATTTTTGAGAGTGCTTCATGCAAAGCATCTTTTTCTTTTTCAAAAGGGGGATCAACCGATGCCAGTCAAGTGGGGTGTGTGTGGCCCAGTGAGTGGCAACGAGGGAGACTGTGGTTGGAGTCCCCTCGCTGTGTTTCTAAAAGAACCAAGATGAACAAGTCATGGCTCTCAGAGGACTTTTCTTCCCCGGGGTCAGCCAGGGGACGGGAAAGGCACGCGTATTTTTGAGAGTGCTTCATGCAAAGCATCTTTTTCTTTTTCAAAAGGGGGCTCAACCGATGCCAGTCAAGTGGGGTGTGTGTGGCCCAGTGAGTGGCAACGAGGGAGACTGTGGTTGGAGTCCCCTCGCTGTGTTTCTAAAAGAACCAAGATGAACAAGTCATGGCTCTCAGAGGACTTTTCTTCCCCGGGGTCAGCCAGGGGATGGGAAAGGCACGCGTATTTTTGAGAGTGCTTCATGCAAAGCATCTTTTTCTTTTTCAAAAGGGGGCTCAACCGATGCCAGTCAAGTGGGGTGTGTGTGGCCCAGTGAGTGGCAACGAGGGAGACTGTGGTTGGAGTCCCCTCGCTGTGTTTCTAAAAGAACCAAGATGAACAAGTCATGGCTCTCAGAGGACTTTTCTTCCCCGGGGTCAGCCAGGGGACGGGAAAGGCACGCGTATTTTTGAGAGTGCTTCATGCAAAGCATCTTTTTCTTTTTCAAAAGGGGGCTCAACCGATGCCAGTCAAGTGGGGTGTGTGTGGCCCAGTGAGTGGCAACGAGGGAGACTGTGGTTGGAGTCCCCTCGCTGTGTTATACATGCTTTTAGAAGGGCATGACATGGCTTGGAGGTTGACTTTCATAAAATGCAAACTGTTGGCTACCAAAATGCTGCCTTTCCAACAACTGTGGTTATAGGCAATGAGGAACATACTGATGAAGATGAGACGCAGATACCCGATTGGGATGACAACTTAAATATTCGGTCAGGGCAAGAAGAAACTCGGTCTGAGGGGGAGGGGAGTGCAAACACAACAATTGATGATGAAGTTCTAGATCCCACCTACTGTCAACCCACAGTCAGACACTCGAGGAGGTCAATAGAGGCGGTGGAGGAGGATGCAACCGACGTCGAAGTAACCTGGCGCCTTCCTGGACACAGTCGGAGCACTGGTAGCACGTCTACAACTGCATCCTCAGCCACCACTCTGCCTCTGAGCATTATTCGGGGTGGATCAACAGGTCGCATGGCCTCTAAGCCTTGCCTAGCCTGGTCCTTTTTTGACATAAAAAAAGATCGGCCAAATTATGTGATCTGTAACATTTGCCATGGTTATCTTAGTAGAGGTCAAAACCTCAGCAGTTTGACAACTTCTTCCATGAATCGTCACATGAATAAATATCATATGGCCTGGTGGGAAGCTCACCGTGCTGCAATGCGGCCTAGTGGAGCCAACCATCCACCGCCTGCCCCTTCCAGGGCATCCGCGCGCTCGTCATCTTCTAGGACTGTGGGGACAGCTGTCACACCTGTTTTTCCACCCACAACTTCCACCACTGTAACCGCAACAGGCAGTTTGCTTGGTAGGTCGTCAGTTGGTTTGGAAGGGGAAACAAGTGAGTGTGTACAGCTCTCTCAGACATCGATAGCACCAACTTTGGATGAAGGCAACATCATGTCTCCGCCTGCACTTTCCTCCCAAAGCTGCATTTTTCCAGGGACACCCTACTCAACACCGTCTACACACAGCAGCCAGATCTCTGTCCCTCAGATGTGGTCAAATAAAAGGCCACTTCCTTCGACCCATGACAAAGCGAAGAGGTTGACTCTATCCCTCTGTAAGCTGTTGGCTACAGAAATGCTGCCTTTCCGCCTAGTGGACACACAGGATTTTAGAGACCTTATATCTGTCGCTGTGCCCCAGTACCAGATGCCTAGTCGCCACTACTTCTCTAAGAAAGGTGTGCCCGCGCTACACCAGCATGTCGCACACAATATCACCGCTTCCTTGAGAAACTCTGTGTGTGAACGGGTGAATTTCAGCACCGATACTTGGACCAGTAAGCATGGACAGGGACGTTACATGTCGCTGACTGGGCACTGGGTAACTATGGTGATAGATGGTGAAGGGTCTGCTGCACAAGTCTTGCCGTCCCCACGACTTGTGTGTCAATCCTCTGTCTGTCCAAGTTCCGCCACTGCTTCTGCATCCTCCACCTCATCTGGGTCCTCCACCTCCGCCCCAAGCCTGCCTGGTCAGGCCACCAGCGTTCTCACTGCGCAGAAGGAATCACGCACCCCTCATTACTATGCTGGCAGCAGAGCGCAACGGCATCAGGCGGTCTTTAGCTTGACATGTCTTGGGAATAAGAGTCACACAGCTGAGGAGTTGTGGTCAGCTCTGCGGTCCGAGTTTAATAAATGGTTGTCTCCACTCAACCTGCAGCCTGGTAAGGCCGTGTGCGACAATGCTGCAAACCTGGGTGCGGCCCTTCAACTGGGCAAGGTGACACACGTGCCTTGTATGGCTCACGTGTTGAACCTTGTTGTCCAGCAATTTTTAACACACTATCCCGGCCTAGATGGCCTTCTGACCAGGGCACGGAAACTGTCTGCAGTGCTCACTTCCGCCGTTCAAGCGCCGCAGCTGAGCGACTTGCATCGCTCCAGAAGTCTTTCGGCCTGCCGGTTCATCGCCTGAAATGCGATGTGGCGACACGCTGGAATTCAACTCTCCACATGTTACAGCGACTGTGGCAGCACCGCAGAGCCCTGGTGCAATACGTCATGACGTATAGCCTGGGCCAACGAGATGCAGAGGTGGGGCAGATCACCCTGATGGAGTGATCTCAGATCACGGACCTATGCACCCTTCTGCACAGTTTCGACATGGCGACGAATATGTTTAGCGCTGACAATGCCATTATCAGCATGACGATTACAGTCATTTACATGCTGGAGCACACGCTAAACACTATTCGGAGTCAGGGGGTGGGACAACAGGAAGGGGAGGAACTACAGGAGGATTCATATGCGCAAGACACAACAACATCACCAAGGTCCAGACGTTCATCATCACCAACGCGGCAGGCATGGGACCATGGGGGACAGGGATCAACAAGGGCGCATGGTAGCAGGCGAGATGTTGAGGAAGGTGCAGGAGGACATGAAGATATGGAGGACGAACTGTCCATGGACATGGAAGACTCAGCTGATGAGGGGGACCTTGGTCAAATTTAAGTTGAAAGAGGTTGGGGGGAGATGACAGAGGAAGAAAGAACGGTTAGCACCTCTATGCCACAAACACAGCGTGGACTTGGTCCGCATGGCTGCGCAAGACACATGAGTGCCTTCTTGTTGCACTACCTCCAACATGACCCTCGTATTGTCAAAATTAGAAGTGATGATGACTACTGGCTTGCCACACTATTAGATCCCCGGGACAAGTCCAAATTTTGTGACATAATTCCACCCATAGAAAGGGACGCACGTATGCAGGAGTATCAGCAGAAGCTGTTACTCGATCTTAACTCGGCTTTTCCACCAAACAACCGTGCAGGTGAAGGGAGTGATTCTCCCAGTTGTAACTTGACAAACATGGGACGGCCTCGTCATCTTCAACAGTCTACCCGTACCAGTAGGACCGTATCTGGTGCTGGTAACAGCAATTTTATGGAATCTTTTCATAATTTTTTTAGACCCTCCTTTGCAAGGCCACCAGAGACATCAAGTGTGTCACATAGTCAACGGATGGAGAGGATGATACAGGAGTATCTCCAAATGAACATCGATGCAATGACTTTGCAAATGGAGCCTTGCTCCTTTTGTGCTTCAAATCTAGAAAAATGTCAAGAGCTCTCCAGTTACGCCTTGAAGATTTTGTCGTGTCCAGCTGCCAGCGTTGTCTCTGAACGTGTCTTCAGTGCTGCTGGGTGTGTGCTGACAGATAAGCGCACGCGTCTGTCCAGTGACAATGTGGACAGAATGACGTTCATCAAAATGAACAAGTCATGGATCCAGAAGGAATTTACTACCCCTGTGTCATCCTGGGGAGAGTAAATGCTTGTGGATTTGGAATGTGCTTGATGCAAATCAAAACATCCTGTTTGCAACTAGGGCACAAGTCCTGCCACTGATGGGGTGTCTGTGTGCCCAATTTGGGGAAAAAAGGTAGACTCCGCTTGGAGTAACCTTTGCTTGCTGTGTTTTTTAAAAATGATACAAGATGAACAGATCTGAAGGCAAGATGAAGGCAACATCATGTCTCCGCCTGCACTTTTCTCACAAACCTGCATTTTTCCAGGGACACCCTACTCAACACCGTCTACAGACAGCAGCCAGATCTCTGTCCCTCAGATGTGGTCAAATAAAAGGCCACTTACTGCGACCCATGACAAAGCTAAGTGGTTGACTCTATCCCTCTGTAAGCTGTTGGCTACCGAAATGCTGCCTTTACGCGTAGTGGACACACAGGATTTTACAGACCTTATGTCTGTCGCTGTGCCCCAGTACCAGATGCCCAATCACCACTGCTTCTCCAAGAAAAGCATGCCCGCGCTACACCAGCATGTCGCACACAACATCACCACTTCCTTGAGAAAATCTGTGTGCGACAGGGTGCATTTCAACACAGATACTTGGACCAGTAAGCATAGACAGGGTCATTACATGTCACTGACTGGGCACTGGCAAACTATGGTGAGAGATGGAGAAGGGTCTGCTGTACAAGTCTTGCCGTCCCCACGAGTTGTTTCAATCCTTGTTCTGTATGTAGAAGTTAATACACTGCTTCTGCCTCTTCAACCTCGTGTGGGTCCTCTACCTTGGCGCAAACCCTGTGTGGTCAGGCCACCCTTCCTTGCAACTGCGCACAAGGACTACCACACACCTCCTTACTATGCTGGCAGCAGAGCTCAATGCCATCAGGCGGTCAAAGTTTTACTTTGAAATGTATGGGAAATGTGAGTCACACCGCTATTACAGAGAATAGTAGTCAGGCAGGGTCAAAACATTAATTGAGGAACAGGAACAGAATGGGACGGCCAGGAAAGAATCAGAAAACAAGCAGAGGTGAAATGCGTATCGGCCAACAAGGTACATAAACAGCAAGCAGGAAAAGTAGTCAGGTAACAAGCACACAAAATCATAAAACTGAACTGGGGGTAAAATTAACCAGAGGTTCATAGCTATGTCTGGCAGTGGTCTGCAGACAGGATGGGCATAAAAAAGGGTGTGGTGTCTTCCCATTGGTTGTAGCTGAATGATGGTATTTCATCTGTGAGATACCCACCAGCTACATTCAGCCAGAGATTCTGCATCTGTCAAGGTAATGCAGCCCAGTGGGTGAGCATAACCTGCGTCCACCTGCGCCGCTGGCATCGACTACTCTCCCATCATCAGCACTATTCATGAAAGGAACACGTTGTCACCTGGCGACCGGAGTACAAATTGACGGAGCGGACTCCGTTGGTGACTTAACAGCCGCGTGCGGCAATGATGCAAACCTGGCTGCGGGCCATCCTCAGGGCAATGTGACACACGTGCCTTTTAGGGCTCACGTGTTGAACCGAATTCGCCAGCAATTTTTAAAACACCATCACGGCCTACATGGCCTTGTGCAGTGGGCACGCTCGCTATGTGCTCACTTCCATCGTGCGCACACAGCAGCTCAACAACTTTCATCACTCCGGAAGTCTTAGGGTCTGGCAGTTAAACGCCGTAAATGCGATGTTTCGACACGCAGGAATTGGAATCTGCACATGTTGCAGCGTGTGTGGCAGCACCGCAGAGCCCTGCTGAAATACGGTAAGACATATAGCCTGGGATAACTTGATCCAGAGGTGGTGCAGATCACGCTGCTGGAGTGGTGTCAGATCAAGGACCTATGCACCCTGCTACACAGTTTTGAAATGTCGACGAAGATGTTTAGCACTGGCAATGTCATTCTCAGCGTGACAATTCTGGTCATCTACATGATGGAGCACACTGTAATTATTATTCGGAGTCAGGTGTTGGGACAAGAGGAAGGGGAGGAAGTACAGGAGGAGTCATATGCGGAAGGGATAACAAGATCTACGAGGTCCAGATGGTCAGCGGCACCTATGCGGCAGTCATGGTGAGGGAGAGGGATTAACAAGGGCGCATAGTATCAGCAAAAAGTGTTGATGAAAGTGCAGGAGCCCATGAAGAAATGGAGGACGAACTGGCGATGGGCATGGAAGACTCAGCAGATGAGTGAGAGCTTGCTCACATTTCGGTTGTGCGAGGTTGGGGAGAGAGGGCAGAGGAAGGATGCACGATTCTCACCTCTCTGCCACCAACACACCAAGGACTTGGTCCTCCTGGATGCACAAGACACATGAGCGCCTTCTTGCTGCACTACCTACATGACCCTCGAATTGTATGAATTTGAACTAATCCTGAATACTGGGTTGCCACACTGTTAGATCCCCGGTACAAGACAAAATTTGGCGAACTAATTCCTGCCATAGAAATAGACGCACGTATACAGGAGTATCTGCAGAATGTGGTACGCAATCTTAGATCTACTTGTCCACTAAACACCAGTGCTGCACAGAGTGAATCTCAACGCTTTGTCATGGATAGGAGGAAATGGTCTTTTACTTGTCCACATCGGAGGGACCGAGGGATGGCTGCTGTGCTGAGATGGCGTTGAGTACGGTGTCCCTGCACAGTTGCACTTTTGGTCATATCCCAAAATGAGTTGAAAAAGGACAGATGCTGTTGGAAAGGGGAACAGGTGTGTTGGAAAGGGGAAAAAAGTTTTGGTCCGTGGATTTGGTGGTTAAGCAACTGTAACATTTGCTGAAGAAACAACATCTGTTACAGTGGGACTGGCAGATTTGGATAAAGTGGTATATAATCTGTGACCGCTATATAACGAAAATTAATAAGAAAAGAAAGAGAAAGGTATATATCCCCATCAGCAGTCAGTGTCCACCGTGCTCCCAGTTGGAAAAGGAGAGGTTGGCAACTTGAAGGTTTGGTGGAGGATACAGAGCTGTGTGGCTATGAAACTAATAGTAGCCTGAACCGAGTTAGACGCCATTCGGATCTGGAGACTGTGAGCCCTGTTAGCGTCACAGGGTCCACATGCCCACCCAGCCCAGGAACTCCCTGTTAACAACACAGGGGCCATTGAGTACGCTGACCGTGTGCGTAGGGGCCACACCTGTGGACAGCAGGCGCATCAGCAGCAGCAGGCCTGTTAATGCCACTGGGCTGCACAAGCAGGACTGTTAGGACAGGAGCTGGTCTTAACCGTTCTGCGTTACCAACTGTGGTGGTGGCCTGCATCCACCACCCGATCCCTGCCTACCTCTGGCCTAAAGCCGCAATGGGTTCAACACATGGAGGTGTGCTCTTTCGGAGCATAATAGAAGACTGCGCACCTCCTTGTTGGCTCCAGCCCCTTTTATAACCTGGGTCCGCCCCAAACCAGGGTGAACCACAATGCACCTCCTGGAGACAAAAGTAGAGTGACACGTCATGAGTGGCATAACTAGCGTCCTATTTGGAAACGCAACTTCAATGATGACCTCATGGCTGCCATGACCCAAACACCTCACCAGTCATCGTCTGAGCATCAATAATGCGGTGACAAGTCATAGGTGTGGGCCTCTGCAAGCCATTTGGGAGGACACCTGATGCCCTGTGGTCTATATGGGACCCCCACATCAGGGCCAGGGCCAAAGAGTTCATTACCGGACCTAGTCTCTGATGCAGGAAGTGCCTGAGCATGCTCAGTAGCATGAAATACAGTCTCTGAAAAAAGACTATCAGCTTTAGCATGGTGTCTATGCCCAAAACAGGACTTATACCCGGCACGGAATGCAAGCACCTGTGCAAAGAGGCTTTTCACACTTAGTGTGGGAGCATGCGCTGTATCCCGAAATGAAAACTTAGCGTCAGGAATGGCACAGTCAGGCTGAGCATACTCACTAGGCGAAACACTGTAATTATGCTGCAGCTGGGGTACATCGGCACACGCATGCGCACTAGCTGCCTCTCCACACTTAGACGTGGAGGGGAAATTTGTCTTGGAGATGCTGTCTATGAACAGAAGGAAAAGCTAAAGGAAGCCTGACTTTCTATCCCTCCGAATTATGAAATGCAGCAATGAATTCCATGAGTTTGCTATAACATTAGCGTAGCAAAATGTGCATGAGGGTGTGATGTAGAGGTGCTAGAAATAGCTTGTCACCAGTGGGGCACTAATGGAATACAACAGCCAGTTCTATGATGCCACAAAATGGCAGTATTTTGTGCTATCATTATAGCTTATTAAAAACAGAGCACGAGGTTGTCATGCAGAGGTGCTGCACATAGATTTGCAGTAGTGTGAATTGACAAAAGTACAATAGCCACGTTTAGGATACAACTAGGTACAGTGAGTGTTTGCTAGTATAATGGCTGAGTTTAAAAAAGTTTGAGTGTGCAATGCAGGCAGACGTGCTGCAAATAACGTTCCAATACTGTGAATTGACAAAAGTACAATAGCCACGTTTAGGATACAACTAGGTACAGTGAGTGTTTGCTAGTATAATGGCTGAGTTTAAAAAAGTTTGAGTGTGCAATGCAGGCAGATGTCCTGCAAATAACGTTCCAATACTGTGAATTGACAAAAGTACAATAGCCACGTTTAGGATACAACTAGATACAGTGAGTGTTTGCTAGTATAATGGCTGAGTTTAAAAAAGTTTGAGTGTGCAAGGCAGGCAGATGTCCTGCAAATAACGTTCCAATACTGTGAATTGACAAAAGTACAATAGCCACGTTTAGGATACAACTAGGTACAGTGAGTGTTTGCTAGTATAATGGCTGAGTTTAAAAAAGTTTGAGTGTGCAATGCAGGCAGACGTGCTGCTAATAACGTTCCAATACTGTGAATTGACAAAAGTACAATAGCCACGTTTAGGATACAACTAGGTACAGTGAGTGTTTGCTAGTATAATGGCTGAGTTTAAAAAAGTTTGAGTGTGCAATGCAGGCAGACGTGCTGCAAATAACGTTCCAATACTGTGAATTGACAAAAGTACAATAGCCACGTTTAGGATACAACTAGGTACAGTGAGTGTTTGCTAGTATAATGGCTGAGTTTAAAAAAGTTTGAGTGTGCAATGCAGGCAGACGTGCTGCAAATAACGTTCCAATACTGTGAATTGACAAAAGTACAATAGCCACGTTTAGGATACAACTAGGGACAGTGAGTGTTTGCTAGTATAATGGCTGAGTTTAAAAAAGTTTGAGTGTGCAATGCAGGCAGACGTCCTGCAAATAACGTTCCAATACTGTGAATTGACAAAAGTACAATAGCCACGTTTAGGATACAACTAGGTACAGTGAGTGTTTGCTAGTATAATGGCTGAGTTTAAAAAAGTTTGAGTGTGCAATGCAGGCAGACGTGCTGCAAATAACGTTCCAATACTGTGAATTGACAAAAGTACAATAGCCACGTTTAGGATACAACTAGGTACAGTGAGTGTTTGCTAGTATAATGGCTGAGTTTAAAAAAGTTTGAGTGTGCAATGCAGGCAGACGTCCTGCAAATAACGTTCCAATACTGTGAATTGACAAAAGTACAATAGCCACGTATAGGATGCCACTAGGTACACTGAGTGTTTGCTAGTATAATGGCTTCGTTATAATTAGTTGGAGTGTGCAACGCAGGCAGATGCGCTCTGCAAATGTCTTGGCACTAGTGGGACTATAGCAAAGTCCAATAGCCACGTATAGGATGCCACTAGGTACACTGAGTGTTTGCTAGTAAAATTGCTTAGTTTAAAAAAGTTGTAGTGTGCAATGCAGGCAGACGTGCTCTGCAAATGTCTTTGCACTAGTGGGACTATAGCAAAGTCCAATAGCCACGTATAGGATGCCACTAGGTACACTGAGTGTTTGCTAGTAAAATTGCTTAGTTTAAAAAACTTGGAGTGTGCAATGCAGGCAGATGTGCTCTGCTAATGTCTTTGCACTAGTGGGACTATAGCAAAGTCCAATAGCCACGTTTAGGATGCCACTAGGTACACTGAGTGTTTGCTAGTAAAATTGATTAGTTTAAAAAAGTTGTAGTGTGCAATGCAGGCAGACGTGCTCTGCAAATGTCTTTGCACTAGTGGGACTATAGCAAAGTCCAATAGCCACGTATAGGATGCCACTAGGTACACTGAGTGTTTGCTAGTAAAATTGCTTAGTTTAAAAAATTTGTAGTGTGCAATGCAGGCAGACGTGCTCTGCAAATGTATTTGCACTAGTGGGACTATAGCAAAGTCCAATAGCCACGTATAGGATGCCACTAGGTACACTGAGTGTTTGCTAGTAAAATTGCTTAGTTTAAAAAAGTTGTAGTGTGCAATGCAGGCAGACGTGCTCTGCAAATGTATTTGCACTAGTGGGACTATAGCAAAGTCCAATAGCCACGTTTAGGATGCCACTAGGTACACTGAGTGTTTGCTAGTATAATGGCTTACTTAGAATGAGTTGGAGTGTGCAGAGGACAAGAGGGTACAGTGGCAGGATTGTGGTGCTCTGGGTAGAGGAATGGAAGCCTGCCTTTCTATTCCCTCCTAATGGTGAAATGCAGGGAGGAAATCCCTGACCTGGGCTACACAGACGCTGTTGCTGTTTGCAGGACCTGTCACTTATGGCTCTCTGACCCTGCCGCTTTGAGCCCTTAAAAGGACTGCTAGAATGTGCTCTCCCTAAGCTGTCTAACGCTGTGTATGCAGCGCATACAGCTGTATCGGCTATAGGACTCAGGAGGACGGAGCTGCGACACTGATGTCTGACACCAAAGACGCAGAAGGCAGATAATGGCGTTCGTGAAGAAAATGTCCGGTTTTATAATGCAGGGACATGTGACATGCAGATCCTATCACACATGCCGTTGCTTCTCTGGCTCAAAGTCCACTTAGGTGTGTGTGTCTGTGATTGGCTGACATGCTGGCCCGCCCCACAAGACGCGCGCGCTTAGGGAAGGAAGACAAGAAAAAAAAAAAAAAAAATGGCGATCGCCATTATAGAAACAGCAGTGATCTGAAGGCGCTGTTCACGCACACTATACACTGAAATGTGATAATAGTTTGATTCACAGAGTGACTTACACTATTACAGCAGAAACCAAGCTAGGATTTAGCTGTTTTTTGGCTGCTAGAACCGTTCTCGAACGTTTCTAGAACTATCGAGCTTTTGCAAAAAGCTCGAGTTCTAGTTCGATCTAGAACATGCCCCAAAATCACTCGAGCCGCGAACTGGAGAACCACGAACCACGAACCGCGCTCAACTCTACTTATGAATAAGGAGTCTGTTCTTCTCCGAAATGCGTTAAGCGTATTTATACTCTGCACTTGGTCAGATTTTTTAATTTATGAATTTTGAATAAAGAAAGTAATTTTAATACATCGGTGCTGGATTCTCTCTCCTCCCTTGTTCCTCTTGATGGTACTGATTATTCAGCTGTGGAAGCCAAACCACTTGTTCCTTGCACCGGACCAGAGGCTGGAGATACCTGCTCTAGAGTGGTGAGCTGAACATATATTTATTTGTGTTTTTTAAAAGCTCGACAGTTCGAGTAGAGTTCGAGAACGGTTCGATCAACAAAAAGCCTAGTTAGTTAGTAGCTGGCTTTATACTGTAATAGTGTGAGTCACTGTGAATCACGCTATTATCAAAATTCAGTGTATAGTGTGCGGGGGGACGAGATTTAGATCACTGCTGCTGCTGAGTGCTGAGATAATGCCGATCGCCATTTTTTTTTCCCTAACCGCACGTACAGTGTGGTGGGCCAGGCTGTCAGCAAATCACAGAGACACACACTACAAAGTGGATTTTTGCCAGACAAGCAAGGGCATATGTCATAGGCTGTGCATGTCACATGTCCTTGCCTTATAAAACATGGCCATTTTCCACGTCGTCGCCATTATCTGTCTGCTGCGTGTGGGTGACAGTCACCACTCCCACTGCTGCTGCTGCTGTGTGCGCTATAGAGATACAGTGCAATCTACACAGCACTTAAAGGAATAGGGACTACTGGTTATTTCAGCCCTTTCCAGGGCTGATTTACAGGCGTTCAGAGCCATAGCTGCTAGGCAGGTACGTGCAAACGCTGTGTAGGGCTTTAGATAACAGCGTCTGACTACCTCAGCTCAGGATGCATTTTTCATTAGCATAGATAGAAAGTGAGGCTTCCTTTGCTGTCCACTGACCCACAGCACCTGTGCATTCTACCCACCTGCCCATTTTTGCCACGCTATTTTATTTGCCCAAAGAGCTGACACTTTTTGTGCCATCCTTAAAGTGTCTGGAATACTAACTTAGTGTTCCTTTGCTGTCCACTGACCTACAGCACCCGTGCATTCTACCCACCTGGCCATTTTTGCACTCTATGTTATTTCCCCAAACAGCTGACACTTTTTCTGTCATCCTTTAAGTGTCTGGAATACTAACTTAGTGTTCCTTTGCTGTCCACTGACCCACAGCACCCATGCATCCTACCCACCGGCCCATTTTTGCCACGCTATTTTATTTGCCCAAAGACCTGACACTTTTTGTGCCATCCTAAAAGTGTCTAGAATACTAACTTAGTGTTCCTTTGCTGTCCACTGACCCACAGCACCCATGCATTCTACCCACCTGGCCTTTTTTGCCACGCAATTTTATTTCCCCAAAGAGCTAACACTTTCTGCCATCCTAAAAGTGTCTGGAATACTAACTTAGTGTTCGTTTGCTGTCCACTGACCCACAGCAGCCGTGCATTCTACCCACCTGCCCATTTTTCCCACGCTATTCTAATTGCAAACTGTGCTGCCACTGTTAGGGGCATACTAAAATTTACTGAGATAATACCTTAGTGTTCCTTTGCTGGCAATTACGATACAGCACCTGTGCATGGTACACACCTGTCCATTTTTGCTACGCAATTCTAATTGCAAACTGTGCTGCCACTGTTAGGGGCATACTAAAATTTACTGGGATACTACCTTAGTGTTCCTTTGCTGGCAATCACGGTACAGCACCTGTGCATGGTACATACCTGTCAATTTTTGCTATGCAATTCTAATTGCAAACTGCGCTGCCACTGTTAGGGGCATAAAAAAATTGACTGGGATACTCAGTGTTGGTTATTCAGCTGTCAATAAAGCTAGACCACCTCTGCATTGTACACACCTGTCCATTTTTGCTACGCAATTCTGATTGCAAACTGTGCTGCCACTGTTAGGGGCATACTAAAAATTACTGGGATACTCAGTGTTGGTTCTTCAGCTGTCAATAAAGTTAGACCACCTCTGCATTATACACCACCTCTCCATTTTTGCTACCACATTTTAAGTGTCCAATCTTGTTGCTAACAAAATGAGTGGCAAAAGGACAGGTGCTGGTGGAAAGGGGAACAGGCGTGTTGGAAAAGGAAAAAAAGTTTGTGTCCGTGGGGTAGGTGGGAAAGCTACATTAACATCTGTTGAAGAAAAGCCATCTTCCATCAAAAGTAAGATGTCTACTACTTTCCGTGGACAATCGGATGTGCTACCTTTTTTACGGAACCGAACAACTGTAACAGAGGTAGATGATGCACAAAAAAAGAACATGCTATAATGGATCTCAAGTGCTCCAACAAGTGGCCTCTCCTCCACCTCAACTTCAACATCCAAAAAAACAACAGTCCTCTGGGTTGTCACCCCAATCGCACTTGCTTTCTTTCAGCTCCCAAGTCTCCAGCTGCCCTGTAGAGTATGGTGTAACAGAGATGGCTGAGTCTGCAGAGCTTTTCAGTCACACTATAGCCTGGGAATCAGAGGTCTGCTCCCAAGCTACAGTGAGTACACACCAAAAAATGGTCTCCAGTGATGCCTAGAAGCTTTGTGACTCAGATTCAGGCCCTGATGACAAAGTTTCTGAGCATAATGTAGACCCTCATTCCCAAACTGTAACACCTGTTGGTGGAGACAATGAGGAACATACTGATGATGATGAGACGCAGAAACCTGATTGGGATGACAACTTAACTATTCAGTCAGGGCAGGAAGAGGCTAGGTCTGAGGGCGAGGGGAGTGCAAACACAACGCTTGATGATGAAGTTCTAGATCCCACTTACTGTCAACCCACAGTCAGGCACTCGAGGAGGGCTTCAGAGGTGGTGGAGGAGGATGCAACTGACGACGAAGTAACCTTTCGCCTTCCTGGACAGAGTCGGAGTACTGGAGCACGTCAACAACTGCATCCTCAGCCACAACTCTGCCTCTGGGCACAAGTCGGGGTGGCTCTGCAGGTCTCATGGGCTCTAAGTTTTGCCTAGCCTGGTCCTTTTTTGATATCGCAAAGGATCTCCCAAATCATGTGATCTGTACGATTTGTCGCCAATCTATAAGTAGAGGCCAAAACCTCACCAGTTTGACAACTTCTTCCACGAATCGTCACATGAATAACAAGCATAAAGGCTACTTTACACACTGCGATATCGGTCCCGATATCGCTAGTGTGCGTACCCGCCCCCATCTGTTGCGCGACACGGGCATATCGCTGCCCGTGGCGCACAACATCGCCCAGAGCCGTCACACATACTTACCTGTCCGGCGACGTCGCTGTGACCGGCGAACCGCCTCCTTTCTAAGGGGGCGGTCCGTGCGGCGTCACAGCGACGTCACTGAACCGCCGCCCAATCGCAGCGGAGGGGCGGAGATGAGCGGGACGTAACATCCCGCCCACCTCCTTCCTTCCGCATAGCGGCCGGGAGGCAGGTAGGGAGACGTTCCTCGCTCCTGCGGCGTCACACGCAGCGATGTGTGATGCCGCAGGAACGAGGAACAACCTCGTTACTGCTGAAGTAACGATAATTGGGAATGGACCCCCGTGTCGCCGATTAGCGATTTTTCACTGTTTTGCAACGATGCAAAATCGCTAATCGATGTCACACGCAACGGCATCGCTAATGCGGCCGGATGTGCGTCACGAATTCCGTGACCCCAACGACTCCGCATTAGCGATGTCGTAGCGTGTAAAGCCCGCTTAAGTCCCAGTGGGAAGCTCACTATGATACAATGCGGGCTAGCGGAGTGGGCCAACCACCGTCTGCCCCTTCAAGTGCATCCGCGTGCTCTTCATCCTCTATGACTGTGGGGACAGCGGTCACACATGTTTTTCCACGCAGACCTTCCACCTCTTTAACCGTAACAGGCAGTTTGCTTGGTAGGGCGTCAGTTGTTTTGGAAGGTGAAACTAGTGCTGGTGTAGAGCTCTCTCAAAAATCAAGAGCACCAAGTTTGGATGAAGGCAACATCATGTCTCCGTCTGCACTTTCCTCACAGATCTGCAGCTTTCCAGGGACACCCTACTCCACACCGTCTCCAAACACCAGCCAGATCTCGGTCCCTCAGATGTGGACCAATAAAAGGCCATTTCCTCCGAGCCATGACAAAGCTAAGAGGTTGACTTTCACCCTCTGTAAGCTCTTGGCTACCAAAATGCTGCCTTTCTGCCTGGTGGACACAGAGGATTTTCGAGACCTTATGTCAGTCACAGTGCCCCAGTACCAGATGCCCAGTCGCCACTACTTCTCCAAGAAAGGTGTGTTTGCGCTACACCAGCATGTCGCACAGAACATCGCCGCTTCCTTGAGAAACTCAGTGTGTGACAGGGTGCATTTCACTACTGATACTTGGACCAGTAAGCATAACAGGGGCATTACATGTTGTTGACTGGACACTAGGTAACTATGGTGAGAGATGGAGAAGGGTCTGCTGAACAAGTCTTGCCGTCCCCTCGAGTTGTGCGTCAATCCTCTGTATGTAGATGTTCCTCCACTGTTTCTGTCTCCTCAACCTCGTCTTGGTCCTCCACCTCCACCCCAAGCCTGCCTGGTCAGGCCATCCACGTTGACAGGTGACACACGTGCCTTGTATGGCTCACGTGTTGAACCTTGTTGTCCAACAATTTTTAACCCACTATCTTGGCCTAGATGGGCTTCTGCACAGGGCACAGTCACTCTGTGCTCACTTCCGCCATTCAACCGTCGCAGCTGACCGACTTGCATCGCTCCAGAAGTCTTTCGGATGTGCCGACACGCTGGAATTCGACTTTGCACATGTTGCAGCAACTGTGGCAGCACTGCCAAGCCCTGATGCAATATGTTATGACGTATAGCCTGGGCCAACGAGATGCAGAGGTGGGGCAGATCACACTGCTGGAGTGGTCCCAGATCAAGGACCAATGCACCCTTCTGGTTTTGCGCTGAAAATGCCTTAATCAGCATGATAATTCCAGTCATTTACATGCTGGAGCACACGCTAAACAGTATTCGGAGTAAAGTGGTGGGACAAGATGAAGGGGAGGAAGTACAGGAGGATTCATATGCGCAAGGGATACCAACATCTACAAGGTCCAGACTAGAGATGAGCGAACCGGTCCCGGTTCGGCTCGAGGTCGGTTCGCCGAACGGAGGTCCCGTTCGAGTTCGGCTCGTCGAACGTTCGACGAACCGAACTCGAACTGCATAGGAAACAATGGCAGGCAATCACAAACACAGAAAAACACCTAGAAAACACCCTCAAAGGTGTCCAAAAGGTGACAAACAACTCACAACACATGGGAAAGTGACAAGGACATATACTCATGTGAAAACAAAAGAGCTGGACAAGGAAAAAGAGGAGGACACACAGATATATGAGTATATGCAAGGAAACATCGATTCCATTATTGTGCAACTTGAGCCCTGCTCATTTTAGGCTTCCAATCTTGATAAATTGCCTGAGCTCGCCACATACGCCTTGGGGATCTTGTCGTGTCCTGCAGCCAGCGTTCTCTCGGCACCTGTCTTCAGTGCTGCTGGGGGTCTGCTGGCAGATAAGCACACATGTCTGTCCACTGACAATGTGGACATGGCTCTCAGAGGACTTTTCTTCCCCTGGGTCAGCCAGGGGATGGGAAAGGCACGCGTATTTTTGAGAGTGCTTCATGCCAAGCATCTTTTTCTTTTTCAAAAGGGGGCTCAACCGATGCCAGTCAAGTGGGGTGTGTGTGGCCCAGTTAGTGGAAACGAGGGAGACTGTGGTTGGAGTCCCCTCGCTGTGTCTCTAAAAGAACCAAGATGAACAAGTCATGGCTCTCAGAGGACTTTTCTTCCCCTGGGTCAGCCAGGGGACGGGAAAGGCACGCGTATTTTTGAGAGTGCTTCATGCAAAGCATCTTTTTCTTTTTCAAAAGGGGGCTCAACCGATGCCAGTCAAGTGGGGTGTGTGTGGCCCAGTTAGTGGAAACGAGGGAGACTGTGGTTGGAGTCCCCTCGCTGTGTCTCTAAAAGAACCAAGATGAACAAGTCATGGCTCTCAGAGGACTTTTCTTCCCCTGGGTCAGCCAGGGGACGGGAAAGGCACGCGTATTTTTGAGAGTGCTTCATGCCAAGCATCTTTTTCTTTTTCAAAAGGGGGCTCAACCGATGCCAGTCAAGTGTGGTGTGTGTGGCCCAGTTAGTGGAAACGAGGGAGACTGTGGTTGGAGTCCCCTCGCTGTGTCTCTAAAAGAACCAAGATGAACAAGTCATGGCTCTCAGAGGACTTTTCTTCCCCTGGGTCAGCCAGGGGATGGGAAAGGCACGCGTATTTTTGAGAGTGCTTCATGCCAAGCATCTTTTTCTTTTTCAAAAGGGGGCTCAACCGATGCCAGTCAAGTGGGGTGTGTGAGTGGCCCAGTTAGTGGAAACGAGGGAGACTGTGGTTGGAGTCCCCTCGCTGTGTCTCTAAAAGAACCAAGATGAACAAGTCATGGCTCTCAGAGGACTTTTCTTCCCCTGGGTCAGCCAGGGGACGGGAAAGGCACGCGTATTTTTGAGAGTGCTTCATGCCAAGCATCTTTTTCTTTTTCAAAAGGGGGCTCAACCGATGCCAGTCAAGTGGGGTGTGTGTGGCCCAGTTAGTGGAAACGAGGGAGACTGTGGTTGGAGTCCCCTCGCTGTGTCTCTAAAAGAACCAAGATGAACAAGTCATGGCTCTCAGAGGACTTTTCTTCCCCTGGGTCAGCCAGGGGACGGGAAAGGCACGCGTATTTTTGAGAGTGCTTCATGCAAAGCATCTTTTTCTTTTTCAAAAGGGGGCTCAACCGATGCCAGTCAAGTGGGGTGTGTGTGGCCCAGTTAGTGGAAACGAGGGAGACTGTGGTTGGAGTCCCCTCGCTGTGTCTCTAAAAGAACCAAGATGAACAAGTCATGGCTCTCAGAGGACTTTTCTTCTCCTGGGTCAGCCAGGGGACGGGAAAGGCACGCGAATTTTTGAGAGTGCTTCATGCAAAGCATCTTTTTCTTTTTCAAAAGGGGGCTCAACCGATGCCAGTCAAGTGGGGTGTGTGTGGCCCAGTTAGTGGAAACGAGGGAGACTGTGGTTGGAGTCCCCTCGCTGTGTCTCTAAAAGAACCAAGATGAACAAGTCATGGCTCTCAGAGGACTTTTCTTCCCCTGGGTCAGCCAGGGGACGGGAAAGGCACGCGTATTTTTGAGAGTGCTTCATGCAAAGCATCTTTTTCTTTTTCAAAAGGGGGCTCAACCGATGCCAGTCAAGTGGGGTGTGTGTGGCCCAGTTAGTGCAAACGAGGGAGACTGTGGTTGGAGTCCCCTCGCTGTGTCTCTAAAAGAACCAAGATGAACAAGTCATGGCTCTCAGAGGACTTTTCTTCCCCTGGGTCAGCCAGGGGACGGGAAAGGCACGCGTATTTTTGAGAGTGCTTCATGCCAAGCATCTTTTTCTTTTTCAAAAGGGGGCTCAACCGATGCCAGTCAAGTGGGGTGTGTGTGGCCCAGTTAGTGGAAACGAGGGAGACTGTGGTTGGAGTCCCCTCGCTGTGTCTCTAAAAGAACCAAGATGAACAAGTCATGGCTCTCAGAGGACTTTTCTTCCCCTGGATCAGCCAGGGGACGGGAAAGGCACGCGTATTTTTGAGAGTGCTTCATGCCAAGCATCTTTTTCTTTTTCAAAAGGGGGCTCAACCGATGCCAGTCAAGTGGGGTGTGTGTGGCCCAGTTAGTGGAAACGAGGGAGACTGTGGTTGGAGTCCCCTCGCTGTGTCTCTAAAAGAACCAAGATGAACAAGTCATGGCTCTCAGAGGACTTTTCTTCCCCTGGGTCAGCCAGGGGACGGGAAAGGCACGCGTATTTTTGAGAGTGCTTCCTGCAAAGCATCTTTTTCTTTTTCAAAAGGGGGCTCAACCGATGCCAGTCAAGTGGGGTGTGTGTGGCCCAGTTAGTGGAAACGAGGGAGACTGTGGTTGGAGTCCCCTCGCTGTGTCTCTAAAAGAACCAAGATGAACAAGTCATGGCTCTCAGAGGACTTTTCTTCCCCTGGGTCAGCCAGGGGACGGGAAAGGCACGCGTATTTTTGAGAGTGCTTCATGCCAAGCATCTTTTTCTTTTTCAAAAGGGGGCTTAACCGATGCCAGTCAAGTGAGGTGTGTGTGGCCCAGTTAGTGGAAACGAGGGAGACTGTGGTTGGAGTCCCCTCGCTGTGTTTTACATGCTTTTAGAAGGTCATGACATGGCTTGGAGGTTGACTTTCATCATCTGCAAACTGTTGGCTACCAAAATGCTGCCTTTCCAACAACTGTGGTTATAGAAAATGAGGAACATACTGATGAAGATGAGACGCAGATACCCGATTGGGATGACAACTTAAATATTCGGTCAGGGCAAGAAGAGGCTCGGTCTGAGGGGGAGGGGAGTGCAAACACAACAATTGATGATGAAGTTCTAGATCCCACCTACTGTCAACCCACAGTCAGACACTCGAGGAGGTCAACAGAGGCGGTGGAGGAGGATGCAACCGACGTCGAAGTAACCTTGCGCCTTCCTGGACACAGTCGGAGCACTGGTAGCACGTCTACAACTGCATCCTCAGCCACCACTCTGCCTCTGAGCATTATTCGGGGTGGATCAACAGGTCGCATGGCCTCTAAGCCTTGCCTAGCCTGGTCCTTTTTTGACATAAAAAAAGATCGCCCAAATTATGTGATCTGTAACATTTGGCATGGTTATCTTACTAGAGGTCAAAACCTCAGCAGTTTGACAACTTCTTCCATGAATCGTCACATGAATAAATATCATATGGCCTGGTGGGAAGCTCACCGTGCTGCAATGCGGCTTAGCGGAGCCAACCATCCACCGCCTGCCCCTTCCAGTGCATCCGCGCGCTCGTCATCTTCTAGGACTGTGGGGACAGCTGTCACACCTGTTTTTCCACCCACAACTTCCACCACTGTAACCGCAACAGGCAGTTTGCTTGGTAGGTCGTCAGTTGGTTTGGAAGGGGAAACAAGTGATTGTGTACAGCTCTCTCAAACATCGATAGCACCAACGTTGGATGAAGGCAACATCATGTCTCCGCCTGCACTTTCCTCACAAACCTGCATTTTTCAAGGGACACCCTACTCAACACCGTCTACACACAGCAGCCAGATCTCTGTCCCTCAGATGTGGTCAAATAAAAGGCCACTTCCTGCGACCCATGACAAAGCTAAGAGGTTGACTCTATCCCTCTGTAAGCTGTTGGCTACCGAAATGCTGCCTTTCCGCCTAGTGGACACACAGGATTTTAGAGACCTTATGTCTGTCGCTGTGCCCCAGTACCAGATGCCTAGTCGCCACTACTTCTCTAAGAAAGGTGTGCCCGCGCTACACCAGCATGTCACACACAACATCACCGCTTCCTTGAGAAACTCTGTGTGTGAACGGGTGCATTTCACCACCGATACTTGGACCAGTAAGCATGGACAGGGACGTTACATGTCCCTGACTGGCCACTGGGTAACTATGGTGATTGATGGTGAAGGGTCTGCTGCACAAGTCTTGCCGTCCCCACGACTTGTGTGTCAATCCTCTGTCTGTCCAAGTTCCGCCACTGCTTCTGCATCCTCCACCTCATCTGGGTCCTCCACCTCCGCCCCAAGCCTGCCTGGTCAGGCCACCAGCGTTCTCACTGCGCAGAAGGAATCACGCACCCCTCATTACTATGCTGGCAGCAGAGCGCAACGGCATCAGGCGGTCTTTAGCTTGACATGTCTTGGGAATAAGAGTCACACAGCTGAGGAGTTGTGGTCAGCTCTGCGGTCCGAGTTTAATAAATGGTTGTCTCCACTCAACCTGCAGCCTGGTAAGGCCGTGTGCGACAATGCTGCAAACCTGGGTGCGGCCCTTCGCCTGGGCAAGGTGACACACGTACCTTGTATGGCTCACGTGTTGAACCTTGTCGTCCAGCAATTTTTAACACACTATCCAGGCCTAGAAGGCCTTCTGAACAGGGCACGAAAACTGTCTGCTCACTTCCGCCGTTCAAGCGCCGCAGCTGAGCGACTTGCATCGCTCCAGAAGTCTTTCGGCCTGCCGGTTCATCGCCTGAAATGCGATGTGGCGACACGCTGGAATTCAACTCTCCACATGTTACAGCGACTGTGGCAGCACCACAGAGCCCTGGTGCAATACGTCATGACGTATAGCCTGGGCCAACGAGATGCAGAGGTGGGGCAGATCACCCTGATGGAGTGGTCTCAGATCAAGGACCTATGCACCCTTCTGCACAGTTTCGACATGGCGACGAATATGTTTAGCGCTGACAATGCCATTATCAGCATGACGATTCCAGTCATTTACATGCTGGAGCACACGCTAAACACTATTCGGAGTCAGGGGGTGGGACAACAGGAAGGGGAGGAACTACAGTTGGATTCATATGCGCAAGACACAACAACATCACCAAGGTCCAGACGTTCATCATCACCAACGCGGCAGGCATGGGACCATGGGGGACAGGGATCAACAAGGGCGCATGGTAGCAGGCGAGATGTTGAGGAAGGTGCAGGAGGACATGAAGATATGGAGGACGAACTGTCCATGGACATGGAAGACTCAGCAGATGAGGGGGACCTTGGTCAAATTTCAGTTGAAAGAGGTTGGGGGGAGATGTCAGAGGAAGAAAGAACGGTTAGCACCTCTATGCCACAAACACAGCGTGGACTTGGTCCGCATGGCTGCGCAAGACACATGAGTGCCTTCTTGTTGCACTACCTCCAACATGACCCTCGTATTGTCAAAATTAGAAGTGATGATGACTACTGGCTTGCCACACTATTAGATCCCCGGTACAAGTCCAAATTTTGTGACATAATTCCAGCCATAGAAAGGTACGCACTTATGCAGGAGTATCAGCAGAAGCTGTTACTCGATCTTAGATCGGCTTTTCCACCAAACAACCGTGCAGGTGCAGGGAGGGAATCTCCCAGTTGTAACTTGACAAACATGGGACGGTCTCGTCATCTTCAACAGTCTACACGTACCAGTAGGACCGTATCTGGTGCTGGTAACAGCAATTTAATGGAATCTTTTCATAATTTTTTTAGACCCTCCTTTGCAAGGCCACCAGAGACAACAAGTCTGACACATAGTCAACGGCTGGAGAGGATGATACAGGAGTATCTACAAATGAACATCGATGCCATGACTTTGCAAATAGATCCTTGCTCATTTTGGGCTTCAAATCTAGAAAAATGGCCAGAGCTATCCAGTTACGCCTTGGAGATTTTGTCGTGTACAGCTGCCAGCGTTGTCTCTGAACGTGTCTTCAGTGCTGCTGGGTGTGTGCTGACAGATAAGCGCACGCGTCTGTCCAGTGACAATGTGGACAGACTGACGTTCATCCAAATTAACAAGTCATGGATCCAGAAGGAATTTACAACCCCTGTGTCATCCTGGGGAGAGTAAATGCTTGTGGATTTGGAATGTGCTTGATGCAAATCTAGCTGTGAAGTGTACAACTATGGCACAACTGCTGCCACTGAATGGGTGGGTGTGTGTGGGGCCCAATTTTTGGAAAAAAGGGAGGCTCCGCTTTGAGTAACCCTTGCTTACATTGTTTTTAAAAGGAGCCAAGATGACCAAGTCATGGTTCAGCAAAGACTTTATCTACCTACCCCGGTGTCATGCTGGGGACGGTTAATTATGGCGTATTTTTGAATGTGCTTGATGCAAATCAAAACATCCTGTTTGCAACTAGGGCACAAGTGCTGCCACTGATGGGGTGTCTGTGTGCCCAATTTTTGGAAAAAAGGTAGACTCCGCTTGGAGTAACCCTTGCTTGCTGTGTTTTTTAAAAATGATACAAGATGAACAGATCTGAAGGCAAGATGAAGGCAACATCATGTCTCCGCCTGCACTTTCCTCACAAACCTGCATTTTTCCAGGGACACCCTACTCAACACCGTCTACAGACAGCAGCCAGATCTCTGTCCCTCAGATGTGGTCAAATAAAAGGCCACTTACTGCGACCCATGACAAAGCTAAGTGGTTGACTCTATCCCTCTGTAAGCTGTTGGCTACCGAAATGCTGCCTTTACGCCTAGTGGACACACAGGATTTTACAGACCTTATGTCTGTCGCTGTGCCCCAGTACCAGATGCCCAATCACCACTGCTTCTCCAAGAAAAGCATGCCCGCGCTACACCAGCATGTCGCACACAACATCACCACTTCCTTGAGAAAATCTGTGTGCGACAGGGTGCATTTCAACACAGATACTTGGACCAGTAAGCATAGACAGGGTCATTACATGTCACTGACTGGGCACTGGCAAACTATGGTGAGAGATGGAGAAGGGTCTGCTGTACAAGTCTTGCCGTCCCCACGAGTTGTTTCAATCCTTCTTCTGTATGTAGAAGTTAATACACTGCTTCTGCCTCTTCAACCTCGTGTGGGTCCTCCACCTTGGCGCAAACCCTGTGTGGTCAGGCCACCCTTCCTTGCAACTGCGCACAAGGACTACCACACACCTCCTTACTATGCTGGCAGCAGAGCTCAATGCCATCAGGCGGTCAAAGTTTTACTTTGAAATGTATGGGAAATGTGAGTCACACCGCTATTCCAGAGAATAGTAGTCAGGCAGGGTCAAAACATTAATTGAGGAACAGGAACACAATGGGACGGCCAGGACTTAATCAGAAAACAAGCAGAGGTGAAATGCGGATCGGCCAACAAGGTACATAAACAGCAAGAAGGAAAAGTAGTCAGATAACAAGCACACAAAATCCTAAAACTGAACTGGGGGTAAAATTAACCAGAGGTTCATAGCTATGTCTGGCAGTGGTCTGCAGACAGGATGGGCATAAAAAAGGGTGTGGTGTCTTCCCATTGGTTGTAGCTGAATGATGGTATTTCATCTGTGAGATACCCACCAGCTACATTCAGCCAGAGATTCTGCATCTGTCAAGGTAATGCAGCCCAGTGGGTGAGCATAACCTGCGTCCACCTGCGCCGCTGGCATCGACTACTCTCACATCATCAGCACTATTCATGAAAGGAACACGTTGTCACCTGGCGACCGGAGTACAAATTGACGGAGCGGACTCCGTTGGTGACTTAACAGCCGTGTGCGGCAATGATGCAAACCTGGCTGCGGGCCATCCTCAGGGCAATGTGACACACGTGCCTTGTATGGCTCACGTGTTGAACCGAATTCTCCAGCAATTTTTAAAACACCATCACGGCCTACATGGCCTTGTGCAGCGGGCACGCTCGCTATGTGCTCACTTCCATCGTGCGCACACAGCAGCTCAACAACTTTCATCACTCCGGAAGTCTTAGGGTCTGGCAGTTAAACGCCGGAAATGCGATGTTCCGACACGCAGGAATTGGAATCTGCACATGTTGCAGCGTGTGTGGCAGCACCGCAGAGCCCTGCTGAAATACGGTATGACATATATCCTGGGATAACTTGATCAAGAGGTGGTGCAGATCACGCTGCTGGAGTGGTGTCAGATCAAGGACCTATGCACCCTGCTACACAGTTCACAAATGTCGACGAAGATGTTTTGCACTGGCAATGTCATTCTCAGCGTGACAATTCTGGTCATCTACATGATGGAGCACACTGTAATTATTATTCAGAGTCAGGTGTTGGGACAAGAGGAAGGGGAGGAAGTACAGGAGGAGTCATATGCGGAAGGGATAACAAGATCTACGAGGTCCAGATGGTCAGCGGCACCTATGCGGCAGTCATGGTGAGGGAGAGGGATTAACAAGGGCGCATAGTATCAGCAAAAAGTGTTGATGAAAGTGCAGGAGCCCATGAAGAAATGGAGGACGAACTGGCGATGGGCATGGAAGACTCAGCAGATGAGTGAGAGCTTGCTCACATTTCGGTTGTGCGAGGTTGTGGGGAGAGAGCAGAGGAAGGATGCACGATTCTCACCTCTCTGCCACCAACACACCAAGGACTTGGTCCTCCTGGATGCACAAGACACATGAGCGCCTTCTTGCTGCACTACCTACATGACCCTCGGATTGTCTGAATTTGAAGTTATCCTGAATACTGGGTTGCCACACTGTTAGATCCCCGGTACAAGACAAAATTTGGCGAACTAATTCCTGCCATAGAAATGGACGCACGTATACAGGAGTATCTGCAGAATGTGGTACGCAATCTTAGATCTACTTTTCCACTAAACACCAGTGCTGCACAGAGTGAATCTCAACGCTTTGTCATGGATAGGAGGAAATGGTCTTTTACTTGTCCACATCGGAGGGACCGAGGGATGGCTGCTGTGCTGAGATGGCGTTGAGTACGGTGTCCCTGCACAGTTGCACTTTTGGTCATATCCCAAAATGAGTTTAAAAAGGACAGATGCTGTTGGAAAGGGGAACAGGTGTGTTGGAAAGGGGAAAAAAGTTTTGGTCCGTGGATTTGGTGGTTAAGCAACTGTAACATTTGCTGAAGAAACACCATCTGTTACAGTGGGACTGGCAGATTTGGATAAAGTGGTATATAATCTGTGACCGCTATATAACGAAAATTAATAAGAAAAGAAAGAGAAAGGTATATATCCCCATCAGCAGTCAGTGTCCACCGTGCTCCCAGTTGGAAAAGGAGAGGTTGGCAACTGGAAGGTTTGGTGGAGGATACAGAGCTGTGTGGCTATGAAACTAATAGTAGCCTGAACCGAGTTAGACGCCATTCGGATCTGGAGACTGTGAGCCCTGTTAGCGTCACAGGGTCCACATGCCCACCCAGCCCAGGAACTCCCTGTTAACAACACAGGGGCCATTGAGTACGCTGACCGTGTGCGTAGGGGCCACACCTGTGGACAGCAGGTGCATCAGCAGCAGCAGGCCTGTTAATGCCACTGGGCTGCACAAGCAGGACTGGTAGGACAGGAGCTGGTCTTAACCGTTCTGCGTTACCAACTGTGGTGGTGGCCTGCATCCACCACCCTATCCCTGCCTACCTCTGTCCTAAAGCCGCAATGGGTTCAACACATGGAGGTGTGCTCTTTCGGAGCATAATAGAAGACTGCGCACCTCCTTGTTGGCTCCAGCCCCTTTTATAACCTGGGTCCGCCCCAAACCAGGGTGAACCACAATGCACCTCCTGGAGACAAAAGTAGAGTGACACGTCATGAGTGGCATAACTAGCGTCCTATTTGGAAACGCAACTTCAATGATGACCTCATGGCTGCCATGACCCAAACACCTCACCAGTCATCGTCTGACCATCAATAATGCGGTGACAAGTCATAGGTGTGGGCCTCTGCAAGCCATTTGGGAGGACACCTGATGCCCTGTGGTCTATATGGGACCCCCACATCAGGGCCAGGGCCAAAGAGTTCATTACCGGACCTAGTCTCTGATGCAGGAAGTGCCTGAGCATGCTCAGTAGCATGAAATACAGTCTCTGAAAAAAGACTATCAGCTTTAGCATGGTGTCTAGGCACAAAACAGGACTTAGACCCGGCACGGAATGCAAGCACCTGTGCAAAGAGGCTTTTCACACTTAGTGTGGGAGCATGCGCTGTATCCCGAAAAGAAGACTTAGCGTCAGGAATAACACAGTCAGGCTGAGCATACTCACTACGCGAAACACTGTAATTATGCTGCAGCTGGGGTACATCGGCACACGCATGCGCACCAGCTGCCTCTCCACACTTAGACGTGGAGGGGAAATTGCTCTTGGAGATGCTGTCTATGAACAGAAGGAAAAGCTAAAGGAAGCCTGACTTTCTATCCCTCCGAATTATGAAATGCAGCAATGAATTCCATGAGTTTGCTATAACATTAGCGTAGCAAAATGTGCATGAGGGTGTCATGTAGAGGTGCTAGAAATAGCTTGTCACCAGTGGTGCACTAATGGAATACAACAGCCAGTTCTATGATGCCACTAAATGGCAGTATTTTGTGCTATCATTATAGCTTATTAAAAACAGAGCAGGAGGTTGTCATGCAGAGGTGCTGCACATAGATTTGCAGTAGTGTGAATAGACAAAAGTCCAATAGCCACGTTTAGGATGCCACTAGGTACACTGAGTGTTTGCTAGTATAATGGCTGAATTTAAAAAAGTTTGAGTGTGCAATGCAGGCAGACGTGCTGCAAATATCGTTCCAATAGTGTGAATAGACAAAAGTCCAATAGCCACGTTTAGGATGCCACTAGGTACACTGAGTGTTTGCTAGTATAATGGCTGAATTTAAAAAAGTTTGAGTGTGCAATGCAGGCAGACGTGCTGCAAATATCGTTCCAATAGTGTGAATAGACAAAAGTACAATAGCCACGTTTAGGATGCCACTAGGTACACTGAGTGTTTGCTAGTATAATGGCTGAGTTTAAAAAAGTTTGAGTGTGCAATGCAAGCAGACGTGCTGCAAATATCGTTCCAATAGTGTGAATAGACAAAAGTACAATAGCCACGTTTAGGATGCCACTAGGTACACTGAGTGTTTGCTAGTATAATGGCTGAATTTAAAAAAGTTTGAGTGTGCAATGCAGGCAGACGTGCTGCAAATATTTTTCCAATAGTGTGAATAGACAAAAGTACAATAGCCACGTTTAGGATGCCACTAGGTACACTGAGTGTTTGCTAGTATAATGGCTGAATTTAAAAAAGTTTGAGTGTGCAATGCAGGCAGACGTGCTGCAAATATCGTTCCAATAGTGTGAATAGACAAAAGTACAATAGCCACGTTTAGGATGCCACTAGGTACACTGAGTGTTTGCTAGTATAATGGCTGAATTTAAAAAAGTTTGAGTGTGCAATGCAGGCAGACGTGCTGCAAATATGGTTCCAATAGTGTGAATAGACAAAAGTACAATAGCCACGTTATGGATGCCAGTAGGTACACTGAGTGTTTGCTAGTATAATGGCTGAATTTAAAAAAGTTTGAGTGTGCAATGCAGGCAGACGTGCTGCAAATATCGTTCCAATAGTGTGAATAGACAAAAGTCCAATAGCCACGTTTAGGATGCCACTAGGTACACTGAGTGTTTGCTAGTATAATGGCTGAATTTAAAAAAGTTTGAGTGTGCAATGCAGGCAGACGTGCTGCAAATATCGTTCCAATAGTGTGAATAGACAAAAGTCCAATAGCCACGTTTAGGATGCCACTAGGTACACTGAGTGTTTGCTAGTATAATGGCTGAATTTAAAAAAGTTTGAGTGTGCAATGCAGGCAGACGTGCTGCAAATATCGTTCCAATAGTGTGAATAGACAAAAGTACAATAGCCACGTTTAGGATGCCACTAGGTACACTGAGTGTTTGCTAGTATAATGGCTGAATTTAAAAAAGTTTGAGTGTGCAATGCAGGCAGACGTGCTGCAAATATCGTTCCAATAGTGTGAATAGACAAAAGTACAATAGCCACGTTATAGATGCCACTAGGTACACTGAGTGTTTGCTAGTATAATGGCTGAATTTAAAAAAGTTTGAGTGTGCAATGCAGGCAGACGTGCTGCAAATATCGTTCCAATAGTGTGAATAGACAAAAGTACAATAGCCACGTTTAGGATGCCACTAGGTACACTGAGTGTTTGCTAGTATAATGGCTGAATTTAAAAAAGTTTGAGTGTGCAATGCAGGCAGACGTGCTGCAAATATCGTTCCAATAGTGTGAATAGACAAAAGTCCAATAGCCACGTTTAGGATGCCACTAGGTACACTGAGTGTTTGCTAGTATAATGGCTGAATTTAAAAAAGTTAGAGTGTGCAATGCAGGCAGACGTGCTGCAAATATCGTTCCAATAGTGTGAATAGACAAAAGTACAATAGCCACGTTTAGGATGCCACTAGGTACACTGAGTGTTTGCTAGTATAATGGCTGAATTTAAAAAAGTTTGAGTGTGCAATGCAGGCAGACGTGCTGCAAATATCATTCCAATAGTGTGAATAGACAAAAGTACAATAGCCACGTTATGGATGCCAGTAGGTACACTGAGTGTTTGCTAGTATAATGGCTGAATTTAAAAAAGTTTGAGTGTGCAATGCAGGCAGACGTGCTGCAAATATCGTTCCAATAGTGTGAATAGACAAAAGTACAATAGCCACGTTTAGGATGCCACTAGGTACACTGAGTGTTTGCTAGTATAATGGCTGAATTTAAAAAAGTTTGAGTGTGCAATGCAGGCAGACGTGCTGCAAATATCGTTCCAATAGTGTGAATAGACAAAAGTACAATAGCCACGTTATGGATGCCACTAGGTACACTGAGTGTTTGCTAGTATAATGGCTGAATTTAAAAAAGTTTGAGTGTGCAATGCAGGCAGACGTGCTGCAAATATCGTTCCAATAGTGTGAATAGACAAAAGTACAATAGCCACGTTTAGGATGCCACTAGGTACACTGAGTGTTTGCTAGTATAATGGCTGAATTTAAAAAAGTTTGAGTGTGCAATGCAGGCAGACGTGCTGCAAATATCGTTCCAATAGTGTGAATAGACAAAAGTCCAATAGCCACGTTTAGGATGCCACTAGGTACACTGAGTGTTTGCTAGTATAATGGCTGAATTTAAAAAAGTTTGAGTGTGCAATGCAGGCAGACGTGCTGCAAATATCGTTCCAATAGTGTGAATAGACAAAAGTACAATAGCCACGTTTAGGATGCCACTAGGTACACTGAGTGTTTGCTAGTATAATGGCTGAATTTAAAAAAGTTTGAGTGTGCAATGCAGGCAGACGTGCTGCAAATATCATTCCAATAGTGTGAATAGACAAAAGTACAATAGCCACGTTATGGATGCCAGTAGGTACACTGAGTGTTTGCTAGTATAATGGCTGAATTTAAAAAAGTTTGAGTGTGCAATGCAGGCAGACGTGCTGCAAATATCGTTCCAATAGTGTGAATAGACAAAAGTACAATAGCCACGTTTAGGATGCCACTAGGTACACTGAGTGTTTGCTAGTATAATGGCTGAATTTAAAAAAGTTTGAGTGTGCAATGCAGGCAGACGTGCTGCAAATATCGTTCCAATAGTGTGAATAGACAAAAGTCCAATAGCCACGTTTAGGATGCCACTAGGTACACTGAGTGTTTGCTAGTATAATGGCTGAATTTAAAAAAGTTTGAGTGTGCAATGCAGGCAGACGTGCTGCAAATATCGTTCCAATAGTGTGAATAGACAAAAGTACAATAGCCACATTATGGATGCCAGTAGGTACACTGAGTGTTTGCTAGTATAATGGCTGAATTTAAAAAAGTTTGAGTGTGCAATGCAGGCAGACATGCTGCAAATATCGTTCCAATAGTGTGAATAGACAAAAGTACAATAGCCACGTTTAGGATGCCACTAGGTACACTGAGTGTTTGCTAGTATAATGGCTGAATTTAAAAAAGTTTGAGTGTGCAATGCAGGCAGACGTGCTGCAAATATCGTTCCAATAGTGTGAATAGACAAAAGTACAATAGCCACGTTTAGGATGCCACTAGGTACACTGAGTGTTTGCTAGTATAATGGCTGAGTTTAAAAAAGTTTGAGTGTGCAATGCAGGCAGACGTGCTGCAAATATCGTTCCAATAGTGTGAATAGACAAAAGTACAATAGCCACGTTTAGGATGCCAGTAGGTACACTGAGTGTTTGCTAGTATAATGGCTGAATTTAAAAAAGTTTGAGTGTGCAATGCAGGCAGACGTGCTGCAAATATCGTTCCAATAGTGTGAATAGACAAAAGTACAATAGCCACGTTTAGGATGCCAGTAGGTACACTGAGTGTTTGCTAGTATAATGGCTGAATTTAAAAAAGTTTGAGTGTGCAATGCAGGCAGACGTGCTGCAAATATCGTTCCAATAGTGTGAATAGACAAAAGTACAATAGCCACGTTTAGGATGCCACTAGGTACACTGAGTGTTTGCTAGTATAATGGCTGAGTTTAAAAAAGTTTGAGTGTGCAATGCAGGCAGACGTGCTGCAAATATCGTTCCAATAGTGTGAATAGACAAAAGTACAATAGCCACGTTTAGGATGCCAGTAGGTACACTGAGTGTTTGCTAGTATAATGGCTGAATTTAAAAAAGTTTGAGTGTGCAATGCAGGCAGACGTGCTGCAAATATCGTTCCAATAGTGTGAATAGACAAAAGTACAATAGCCACGTTTAGGATGCCACTAGGTACACTGAGTGTTTGCTAGTATAATGGCTGAGTTTAAAAAAGTTTGAGTGTGCAATGCAGGCAGACGTGCTGCAAATATCGTTCCAATAGTGTGAATAGACAAAAGTACAATAGCCACGTTTAGGATGCCAGTAGGTACACTGAGTGTTTGCTAGTATAATGGCTGAATTTAAAAAAGTTTGAGTGTGCAATGCAGGCAGACGTGCTGCAAATATCGTTCCAATAGTGTGAATAGACAAAAGTACAATAGCCACGTTTAGGATGCCAGTAGGTACACTGAGTGTTTGCTAGTATAATGGCTGAATTTAAAAAAGTTTGAGTGTGCAATGCAGGCAGACGTGCTGCAAATATCGTTCCAATAGTGTGAATAGACAAAAGTACAATAGCCACGTTTAGGATGCCACTAGGTACACTGAGTGTTTGCTAGTATAATGGCTGAGTTTAAAAAAGTTTGAGTGTGCAATGCAGGCAGACGTGCTGCAAATATCGTTCCAATAGTGTGAATAGACAAAAGTACAATAGCCACGTTTAGGATGCCAGTAGGTACACTGAGTGTTTGCTAGTATAATGGCTGAATTTAAAAAAGTTTGAGTGTGCAATGCAGGCAGACGTGCTGCAAATATCGTTCCAATAGTGTGAATAGACAAAAGTACAATAGCCACGTTTAGGATGCCACTAGGTACACTGAGTGTTTGCTAGTATAATGGCTGAGTTTAAAAAAGTTTGAGTGTGCAATGCAGGCAGACGTGCTGCAAATATGTTTACAATAGTGTGAATAGACAAAAGTCCAATAGCCACGTTTAGGATGCCACTAGGTACACAGAGTGTTTGCTAGTAAAATGGCTTAGTTTAAAAAAGTTGGAGTGTGCAATGCAGGCAGACGTGCTATGCAAATGTCTTTGCACTAGTGGGACTATAGCAAAGTCCAATAGCCACGTTTAGGATGCCACTAGGTACACTGAGTGTTTGCTAGTATAATGGCTTAGTTTAAAAAAGTTTGAGTGTGCAATGCAGGCAGACGTGCTCTGCAAATGTCTTTGCACTAGTGGGACTATAGCAAAGTCCAATAGCCACGTTTAGGATGCCACTAGGTACACTGACTGTTTGCTAGTATAATGGCTTAGTTAAAAAGAGTTGGAGTCTGCAATGCAGGCAGACGTGCTCTGCAAATGTCTTTGCACTAGTGGGACTATAGCAAAGTCCAATAGCCATGTTTAGGATGCCACTAGGTACACTGAGTGTTTGCTAGTATAATGGCTTAGTTTAAAAAAGTTGGAGTGTGCAATGCAGGCAGACGTGCTCTGCAAATGTCTTTGCACTAGTGGGACTATAGCAAAGTCCAATAGCCACGTTTAGGATGCCACTAGGTACACTGAGTGTTTGCTAGTATAATGGCTTAGTTTAAAAAAGTTGGAGTGTGCAATGCAGGCAGACGTGCTCTGCAAATGTCTTTGCACTAGTGGGACTATAGCAAAGTCCAATAGGCACGTATAGGATGCCACTAGGTACACTGAGTGTTTGCTAGTAAAATTGCTTAGTTTAAAAAAGTTGGAGTGTGCAATGCAGGCAGACGTGCTCTGCAAATGTCTTTGCACTAGTGGGACTATAGCAAAGTCCAATAGCCACGTTTAGGATGCCACTAGGTACACTGAGTGTTTGCTAGTATAATGGCTTAGTTATAATGAGTTGGAGTGTGCAGAGGACAAGAGGGTACAGTGGCAGGATTGTGGTGCTCTGGGTAGAGGAATGGAAGCCTGCCTTTCTATTCCCTTCTAATGGTGAAATGCAGGGAGGAAATCCCTGACCTTGGCTACACAGACGCTGGCGCTGTTTTCAGGACCTGTCACCTATGGCTCTCTGACCCTGCCGGTTTGAGCCCTTAAAAGGACTGCTATAAAGTGCTCTCCCTAAGCTGTCTAACGCTGTGTATGCAGCGCATACAGCTGTATCGGCGATAGGACTCAGGAGGACGGAGCTGCGACAGTGATGTCTGACACCAAAGACGCAGAAGGCAGATAATGGCGTCCTGGAAGAAAATGTCCGGTTTTATAATGCAGGGACATGTGACATGGACATCCTATCACACATGCCGTTGCTTCTCTGGCTCAAAGTCCACTTAGCTGCGTGTGTGTCTGGGATTGGCTGACATGCTGGCCCGCCCCACAAGACGCGCGCGCTTAGAGAAGGAAGACAAGAAAAAAAAAAAAAAAATGGCGATCGCCATTATAGAAACAGCAGTGATCTGAAGGCGCTGTTCACGCACACTATACACTGAAATGTCATAATAGTGTGATTCACAGAGTGACTTACACTATTACAGCAGAAACCAAGCTAGGATTTAGCTGGTTTTTTGCTGCTAGAACCGTTCTCGAACGTTTCTAGAACTATCGAGCTTTTGCAAAAAGCTCGAGTTCTAGTTCGATCTAGAACATGCCCCAAAATCACTCGAGCCTAGAACTGGAGAACCACGAACCACGAACCGCGCTCAACTCTAGTCCAGACGTTCAGCATCACCAAGGCGGCAGGCATGGGACGGTGAGGGAGAGGGATTAACAAGGGCACATGGCAGCAGCCAAAATGTTGAGGAAGGTGCAGGAGCCCAGGAAGAAATGGAGGATGAACTCTCGATGGACATGGAAGACTCAGCAGATGAGGGAGACCTTGGTCAAATTTCAGTTGAACTAGGTTGGGGGCTAAATGTCAGAGGAAGAAAGCACTGTTATCAACTCACCGCCACAAACACAGCGAAGACTTGGTCCGCATGGATGCGCAAGACACATGAGCGCCTTCTTGCTGCACTACCTATAACATGACCCTCGGATTGTCTGAATTAGAAGTGATGATGACTACTGGGTTGCCACACTATTAGATCCCCTGTACAAGTCCAAATTTGGAGAAATAATTCCAGCCATAGAAAGGGACGCATGTATCCAGGAGTATCAGCAGAAGGTGTTACGCAATCTTACATCTGCTTTTCCACTAAACACCAGTGGTGCACAGAGTGACTCACATTGCTTTTTCATCGATAGGAGGAAATGGTCTTACTTGTCCACATCTGAGGGACCGAGGGCTGGCTGCTGTGCTGAGATGGCGTTGAGTACGGTGTCTCTGCAGAGTTGCATTTTTGGTCATATACAAACTGAGTTGAAAAAGGACAGATGCTGGTGAAAAGGCGAACAGGTGTGTTGGAAAGGGTAAAAAAGTTTGTGTCCGTGGGTTTGGTGGTTAAGCCACATTAACATTTGCTGAAGAAACAACATCTGGTATGGCGGGACTGGCAGATTTGGATAAGGTGGTATATACTATGTTACCGCTATATAAAAAATATTAAGAAGAAAAAAAAGAGTAAGGTAGATATCCCAATCGCCATTCGGTGTCCACCATGCTCACAGGTGGAAAAGGAGAGGTTGGCAACTGAAAGGTTAGGTGAAGGATACAGAGCAGGTTGACTCTCAAACAAATAGTAGCCTGAACCGAGTTAGACGCCACTCGGATCTGGAGACTTGAAGCCCTGTTAGCGTGACAGGGTTCACACGACCATTCAGCCCCGAACTCCCTGTTAACAACATAGGGGCCATTGGTCCGTGCGCGTAGGGGACACACCTGTGGACAGCAGGCGCATCAACAGCAGCAGGCCTGTTTATGCCACTGGGCTGCACTAGCAGGACTGGTAGGACAGGAGCTGTTCTTAAACGTTCTGCATTACCAACTGTGGTGGCGGCCTGCATCGATGACCTATCCCTGCCTACCTCTGGCCTAAAGCTGTTACTCAATCTTAGCTCGGCTTTTCCACCAAACACCAGTGGTGCACGGAGTGAATCTCCCAGTTGTAACTTGCCAAACATGGGACTGTCTCGTCATTATCAGTCAAACCGTAACAGCAACACTGTATCTGGTGCTGGTAACAGCAATTTTATGGAATCGTTTCATAATTTGTTTAGACCATCCAATGCAAGGCCACAAGAGACAAGAAGTCTAACACATAGTCAACGGCTGGAGAGGATGATACAGGAGTATTTCCAAATGAACATCGATGCCATGACTTTGCAACTGGAGCCTTGCTCCTTTTGGGCTTCCAATCTTGAAAAATGGCCTGAGCTCACCACTTACGCCTTGGAGATCTTCTCGTGTCCCGCGGTCAGCGTTGTCTCTGAACGTGTCTTCAGTGCTGCTGGGTGTGTGCTGACAGATAAGCGCACGCGTCTCTCCAGTGACAATGTGGACAGACTAACGTTCATCAAGATGAACAAGTCATGGTTCAGCAAAGACTTTGCTACCTACTCCTGTGTCATCATGGGGAGAGTAAAGGCTGGCGTATTTTGGAATGTGCTTGATGCAAATCTACCTGTCAAGTTTGCAACTGGGGCACAAGTGATGCCACTGAAGGGGTGTCTGTGGGGCCCAATGTTTGGAAAAAAGGGACACTCTGCTTGGAGTCCCCTTGCTTTGTTTTACATGATTTTAGAAGGGCATGACATGCCTATATCTGTTTCTCCTCCTCTATTAACTCGTCCAGCTGTTTTGTTTCCCATGAGTAAATGTCCTTGTCACTTTCCCATGTGTTTGTGGTGTCTTAGGAGTTGTTTGCCACCTTTTGGACACCTCTGAAGGTGGTTTATATGTGTTTTTATGTGTTTGTGTTTGTCTCCCATTGTTTTCAAAGGGGTTCGAGAGGTTCGTCGAACGGTTCATCGAGCCGAACTCTATCGCGGCCTCCGTTTGACGAATCGAACCGAACTCGAGCCTTTAGAGGCTCACTCATCTCTACTAACAGTACATGTTATACAGATGGAAAAATACATGTAGTTATTATCTTTGGAGACTTGGCACAGGGCACCACACAATAAGCAGGGTGATGAGGTTGGGGTGGAGATAGAATTGGATAGGATCAAGAGAACAAGTGAAGAGGTGTGATTTATTTGGAGAGAAGATAATGGCGGGAAGGAAGGTTATGGAGTAAGGGCATTGATCTGTTATATGAAAGTGTTGTGGTCTTTGAACAATAAAGACTTGTCTTATTTGGTCAATCTAATTAAGAGGTGTGATTTATTTGGAGAGAATGTAATGGCAGGAAAGAACATTATGGAGTAAGGGCATTGATCTGTTATATAAAATGTTGTGGTGTTTGAACAATAAAGACTTGACTTATTTAGTCAATTTAATTTTTTTTAAGTGGGAGGCAAAGTCTGCAGAAATTAGTGAAGTCAGAGGGTACATTGGTGAATGAAGGTGGGAGCTAAATGTGTTGAATGACTGTTTTGAGTTTTAGAATAAAAAAGATATGAGGATTGTAAAGTATTCCTGTTTAGCAGATGATGACTGACTTGATTGTGAGAATCTCTTGTTTGAATGTGGTTGTGTCCCTTACAGTATGTTTTCTTCTAGCACTGCTTCACAATCCTAGACATTTGCTGTTAAGCATTGGGTTGTTTCTGGTTCTGAAGCTGAGTCCATGGTAGCTTTGGATTCAATAGTCTCCCATTTAGCTTTTAGCCACTGGAACTGCTGCTGAGCTTTATTATTAAACCAGGTGCCCTGCCTGGACAAGTGATATCCAGGAGCTTAGTGGAGACTTTGTTCCTGACAGCATAGTGAATACTAGAATGCTGTGGAGCATGCTCAGTTGTGGAAAACATGGTCTCCAGAATTTGTCTGAAATTCGCGACACTGAGCAAGCCCGTGACGTGGCGGGTCATGATTGGTGGTCTAGCATCAGCAGACCTGATGATGTGGCACCATCTGATTGGCCGGCGGATGACATCATCGGTAATGCAGTTGAGGGCGTGGCTTAGTCTTTAAATAGTGCAGCTGCAAGCATGGCAGCATGCTCTGATCATTCTTTGTTTTCTGGTGAATGTGTGTGGATGCCTGCCATCTTGGTTCTATGTGCTCATCCACCATTTTAGCTTCCAGCTATTCTGCGACCTGTAGTCCAACAAGAGGGTTACTCCGCAACTAGTGCAGGTTGCTTAGGTAGGTGCAGTGCTTATTGCTATCTGTTGTCCTGTGAGAGGGTTACTCCGCAACAAAAACAGGTAGCTTAGGCAGGTACTCAGCGTGATTGCAGTCTGGCTCCGGCGAGAGGCGTACTCCACACATTAGAGTTGACTAATAGTCAGGTACCGCACACACCGCTAGCCGGATAGTGAGAGGGTTACACCACTGTCCGGTAGTCACCTAAGCGGAGGCATTTACTCCATGGTGCGCATTCACCTTCAGCTTGTTCTTCCTTTTGTGCATAGCCTCTGTGGATGCTAACAGAGGTTAGGGTGACTTAGCTTTATTTGGCATAATTCCTGTGACGTAAACAGGGGTTATCGCCATTTTTTCCTACATTCCTGTGTAGTGTAACACAGGCAGTGCTAGTTCTACACTTTTATTATTTATATCTGCCTAGCCTCTGAATTATTTAGCAGTAGCATTTCTTTCTGAACCGTGGACCCCGGGCTACGTTTGTAAATTTCGTTACATATTATTTACTAACAGTCAGCCCTCATAACACTTGCTGAAGCTTTTTTTGTGAGGTTCGTATGCCAGGATTGTCTATTGATTCATTGCCCTCGAACGTTAGGGTTTCTTGTATGGGACATCTTTTGCATGTTGGCACCAGATGATTCTTTGCACCCTGCAGGCTCAGCAAGATGAAAATAAGCCATGGAATCCTGGGTCTTATAGACTAGGAAAAAACAGAAGATAAAGAGTCAATGGTTCATCTGCGCTGCTGACGCAAATACAGAAGAATCAACTTGTATATAAAGTAGACTTGATTTGGTCCTGTTATCTATGTGGTTCAAAGTCTTCAGACTTCTTCATCAGGATAAGCCACATGCAAAGGATATAGCTTCATATTGCAAGTGGTTTAGAGGAACTTGGGGCACTGTTCACTAAACAGCGCTTTTTTTCAGCTCACACCAAATCTTATGTGCTGCCATATGCCGGTTGCAAAAAACTCCAGGCAAATCCTTAAGCTACTGGGTTGCTCAATCAGAAACAAAGCCGTATCCAATATATAAATAGGAGAATTGAAGGCACTCACCGGTATATGCTGTGCAGGAAAAAACTTTATTTATCGGTGGAGGTTTCATGGAAAGGTTTGCAGGGAGGGAAGGAAACACCAAACTCGTCAGACGACGGCCGTTTTGCACTTAAACTCAGTGCTCCAGCTGGTCTCTCAGACTCAGACCAGCTGATGCACTGAGTTTAAGTGCGAAACGGCCGTCGTCTGACAGGTTTGGTGTTTCCATCCCTCCCTGCAAACCTTTACATGTAACCTCCACTGATAAATAAAGTTTTTTCCTGCACAGCATATACCAGTGAGTGCCTTAAATTCTCCTATTTTTATATAGCTTCATATTGATAGGCTTAAATATGAAGCACATTCAAATAAAAGCACTAAAAAGAAACACATAGTGTCAGTGACTCATCAATAAGTCAGTGTCAATAAAGTCCATCAGAGAGGGGGAAATGGGGAATGGGATGTAAGCAAAAAGATAAATACGTATTGACAAGGTAAAAAAAGAAAAAGAATCAAGTAAAAAGACGGAAACAAAAAAGATATTGTGTTAAACAAAAAGACTATTGTGAGAAAGAATAAATTCATGTGTGGGGAAAAAAATGCATAAAAATATTTAAAAATAAAAGTTGGAATTTAATCATATGCACCACAGAAAGCAATGAGTAGCTGCCATGTCCAACTGTAAAATAGAATAATATGATACTGTATTATGGAAGTGACATGTTACAAGATCCCTTCTAGCTGTGATGACTCACACATATGGGAATAATATGAGAGGTGTCATCTGGAGCACATGTTGATATGACGGTGCACCCAAGATCTTTCACATTTTGAAAATAAAATGCAATGAGCCTAAAGACAACTATACACAACATGATATCATGTTTCAGATAATATTTTGATAGAGTGCACAAGACTTAGACATTATGTCAGACAACTGAAAGGCCTTAGCACCAATCTGTCAAAATATTGATTTTCAGATTGGCAGCTACTATCTCAGGAACATTTAAAAGTCTTTCTAACTATAAATCTAAAATTGAAATGACAATTTGCAATTTCAATTATTAATGAACATTAATTAATTTTTTCTAATTATAATACATTATATTATTACTGCCTACTCATCTTTGGAGTGAATTACAACGCAGAAATATTAAAGTGAAATATTAATATTGTACACTTTATTCATTCTACGCTTAATAATATATTTGTGATATATTGTGTGGGGAACAATACCCTAAAGAGTTCTACAGTCTAAGGATAGCCATTAATAACATCAAATAATCTTGTTGAAAAATAATTCACCAAAAGTTGTGTAATAGCCCGATCAACTCACAAAGGTGCTAAATCTACAAAATGCCAGGAAGAGGAATGTCGGGGCAATAACACAATTATTACAGTATTATTATCATATGTATACGTGAATACAGTATAGAATTTAGACAACCAAACAATAAAGTATAGGGCCTAAAATAATTTTTATTCAACATATTTAAACCAAAACATTACATATGACATTTATGAATGGTGGTACAGGTATGGAGAAAGGACAGAAAAAACTGCACGTCGTAATTGTTCATTTACAGAGTACAACTGATTATTTAAGGTGTCTACATGTAATAAATATAATGAACAAATTAAAGTGTATGTTGTTCCTTAAGGGAAGTGGATAAAATAATGCATCAGGTATTCTGTCAAAGATTACTTGAATATAAATGAATATATGTATTCCTTAATTCAAATATCTGGTGTAACAAGACATAGTTCCTGTCAAGGAATGCACATAACAAAATTAATAATATTGTTATTTGTTTAGAAAAAGTGCAAAAGTGCAAAAGTGCTAATACAAGATACAAAAAATTGTTAATTCAAGAATTAAACCCAATTTCTGTAAACATATCACTATAAGTTGCACAGTAAAGTAAAGTGTCAGGTGCCAAAGTGCACAATGTTAAACAAATATTACATGTACCTCTATATGAAACAGTGTTAACCTAATATGTTAATTGCACAATTATAAAATATCTAATGTCAAAGTGCATAGCTAATCCCTTACATAGAGCAATACAAGTGTGAGGGAATCCTACCCCTTTAAGAGCCTGTTTATTCAATGTCCAGCAGGGGAGGCTCAAGTGAACCTAAATGATAATGTATGACTAGTCCCTTAAATGGAACAATACAAGTGTTAGGCTATGTGCGCACAGTGCATTTTTCGCGGCGTTTTTGTGCGTTTTTCGGGTACGTTTTTGCTCAGAAAACTGCATGACTTTGCTTCCCCAGCAAAGTCTATGAGTTTTCATTTTTGCTGCCTCCACACAGCGTTTTTCTTTAGCTGCGTTTTTGTGGAGCCCACAAAAATGCAGCATGTCAATTATTTTTGTGTTTTTTACTGCGTTTTCCACCCGTTGAGTTCAATGAGATGTTCAAAAACGCAATGAAAAATGCTAATTGCAAATATAGCTGCATTTTAGTGCGTTTCTATGACTAAAACCGCAGCTATAAAGGCAAGGGGGGGTAGTAAAGTGACATGTACAGGAAGAGGATTCCTTCTGTTAGTAGACACAGAAGTGTGAATCCTCCCGGTTCCGCCACCGCTGCTTCCACCTGGAGGTGGAGCAGCTGCGAAATCAAAACTGAACCGTAGAAAAAAAAAAGTTATACTCACCTGTCTGCAGACTCCTGGTGCCATGTCCGCTCCCAGCTCCTCTTCCCGGTACCACCACCCCCGCTCCGGCTGCTCCTCTTCCCGGTACCACCACCCCCGCTCCGGCTGTGTGCCGTCTCGCAGGCACGTCCGATGGCTGCAGGACCTGGCGGTGATCACCTGATGCGGTGACCTGACACATCAGTTGATTGTAAGTCTCGCATTGACGCCGGCTTTTTACCACCCGGCCAGCTTAAACTATCAGCTAATGCCGTCAGGAGACTTCATCACTGATTACCGGCAGCTTCTGGAGCGATCGTATGGGAGTCTGCACGGACGTGTGTAGTTTTTTTTTTTCACTGATACATCAGCTGATTGTATAAAAGCCGTTTATACAATCAGCTGATGTGTGATGTGATTCAGGCCCTTAAACCTGACACATCATCTGATCGGTATGCCTTCCAGCAAACTGATCAGATGATATTGGATCCGAATTGGATGGTGCGGGACCCTTGACCCAGGATTACTGCGGAGGGGGAGGGGTTTTTTATTTCAATAAAGATGGAGTCACTAATTGTGCTGTGTTTTATTTCTAATAAAAATATTTTTCTGTGTGTTGTGTTTTTTTTTATCTGTACTAGAAATTCATGGTGGCCATGTCTAATATTGGCATGACACCATGAATTTCGGGCTTAGGTCCAGCTGATAATATACAGCTAGCCCTAACCCCATTATTACCCAAAGAGCTACCTGGCATCAGGGCAGCTGGAAGAGTTGGATACAGCGCCAGAAGATGGCGCTTCTATGAAAGTGCCATTTTCTGAGGTGGCCGCAGACTGCAATTCGCAGCGGGGGTGCCCAGAAAGCTTGGGCACCCTGCACTGCTGATTCCAATCCCCAGTTGCCTAGTTGTACCTGGCTGGACTCAAAAATTGGGCAAAGCCCACATGAATTTTTTTTAATTATATAATGAAATTCATGAAATAATTAAAAAAAAAAAAGGGCTTCCCTATATTTTTGGTTCCCAGCCGGGTACAAATAGGCAGCTGGGGGTTGGTGGCAGCCCACACCTGCCTGCTGTACCTTGACAGCATACAAAAATATGGCGAAGACCACATCATTTTTTGGGGGGGGCAAAAAACTCCTGGATACAGTCCTGGATGGAGGATGCTGAGCCTTGTAGTTCTGCAGCTGAGGTCTGCTCTCCTTCATACACTAGTGGATGGAGTATGCTGAGCCTTGTAGTTCTGCTTCCACTGCCTCTCCCTCCAGCATACACTCCTGGATGGAGCATGCTGAGCCTTCTAGTTCTGCAGCTGCTGTCTGCTCTCCTGCATACACTAAAGGATGGCGTAGGCTGAGCCTTGTAGTTCTGCTCCCCCTGCCTCTCCCTCCAGCATACAGTCCTGGATGGAGCATGCTGAGCCTTGTAGTTCTGCAGCTGTCTGCTCTCCTGCATACACTAGTGGAGAATGAAGAACATATTGAAGAAGAAAATGACGAAAGACCTTTTTTTTTCAACAATCTTTATAGGCATTGTTCATTGATAAAAAACGCATAAAAACGCAGTGAGCAAAAACGCAGCAAAACACAGCAAAAAATGGACCAAAATGTGGTAAAAGCCCATGCATTTTTTGCCACTTTTTTTGCCGCAAAAAAAGCACAAAAACACAGCGTCAAAAATACGCAGTGTGTGAACTTACCTTTAGGGTATCCTAGCCTTTGAAAGGTAGGGTGTCGCAGTTTTTTCTTTTTGTATTAAAAATATTGATTATGAAATCAAGTATTTTTAATATAAAATTAAAATCACTGCTTATTTAGTTTTTATTTAATTCTAATTTTACTGAAGGTACTGGGGGCTACCATCTTGGACTTGCTGTGTGTAACGACAGTTTCTCCCTCCTTTATGGCAGCCCCTGTGCATAGAGAACAATGGTCGGGATCCGACACCACTTAGTAACTTTAGAGTAGGCGTCTGCTGTGACCTGGACGTGCCCCCTGGGCTATCCCGATCACAGCAGAGGGAGGAGATCGGCACCATCATTGTGGAGCTCACAGCGTATGCTGTTTGCTCCACTTTACCCTTGTCAACCGCCAGGATGTGTGAGTACAAGGCGCCTCCCCTCCCCTCCCCAACCATTACCATTTCCAATGACACCCCCTCTCTCCACTTTACCCAGCCCCCGCTGCTGTGTGTGTGTTTGTGTGCCTCTGCAAGTAAGTACCGGTGCCCCTCCCCCCACCACCGCCGCTGCTACCGTCTCCAATAACACCACCCCTCTCCTCCCTTCCGCCTGCCACCTGTCGGCCCGTGTGTGTACCGGTCTGCAGAACTGTGTATCTGATCCTGTCCTGTGTGATAGTCTGCTGAGCTGTGTATCTAAACCTATCCTGTGTGATACTGTCTGCAGAGCTATGTATCTAATCGTATCCTGTCTCCAATAACACCCCCCATTCTCCCCCCCTCCCCTCCCTTCTGCCTGCCACCTGTCGGCCTGTGTGTGTACCGGTGATACTGTCTGCAGAGCTGTGTATCTAATCCTCCCCTGTGTGATACTGTCTGCAGAGCTGTGTATCTAATCCTGTGCTCTGTGATACTGTCTGCAGAGCTGTGTTTCTAATCCTGTCCTGTATGATACTGTGTGCTGAGCTGTGTATCTAATCCTATCCAGTGTGATACTGTCTGCAGAGCTGTGTATCTAATCCTATCCAGTGTGATACTGTCTGCAGATCTGTGTATCTAATCCTATCTTGTGTGATACTGTCTGCTGAGCTGTATCTAATCCTATCCTGTGTGATACTGTGTGCTGAGCCATGTATCTAATCCTGTCCTGTATAATACTGTGTGCTGAGCTGTGTATCTAATCCTATCCTGTGTGGTACTGTCTGCAGAGTTGTGTATCTAATTATTTAGTTTTTATTTAATTCTAATTTTACTGAGGGTACTGGGGGCTGCCATCTTGGATTTGCTGTGTGTAACGACAGTTTCTCCCTCCTTTATGGCAGCCCCTGTGCATAAAGAACAGTGGTCGGGATCCGACACCATTTAGTAACTTTAGAGTAGGCGTCTGCTGTGACCTGGACGCGCCCCCTGGGCTATCCAGATCACAGCAGAGGGAGGAGATCGGCACCATCATTGTGGAGCTCACAGCGTATGCTGTTTGCTCCACTTTACCCTTGTCAACCGCCAGGATGTGTGAGTACAAGGCGCCTCCCCTCCCCTCCCCAACCATTACCATTTCCAATGACACCCCCTCTCTCCACTTTACCCAGCCCCCGCTGCTGTGTGTGTGTTTGTGTGCCTCTGCAAGTAAGTACCGGTGCCCCTCCCCCCACCACCGCCGCTGCTACTGACTCGCCCACCCCAGGGCTATGGGACACCCGGTGCCGGGCCGGACTAGTCCGGGTGGTAGTCAGTGGTGGCTGGGCCCGGCTCCGTGGCCCTGGTGGGTGTCAGTACGATATGTGGCTAAGTGAATAAAGTTTGTGTTCGTGACGCCACCTGTGGTGTGCGGCTATTAAGCCGCCGCTGCTGTGTGAGGCCTCCGGGATGATGTTACGGCAGCAATGGTGATACTGCTCACCACAGGTGGAGCAATGCCCGGGGCACAGTTGGTGCTTGTGAGTGTCTATGCAGCAGAAATAACCGAGGCAACTCCAAGGGTGCAGTTCAAGTTCTTTTACTCACAGTTCTTGTCAGGGCAGCAGGACCCTTGGACTGCTGGGACCTCTGTCAGGGACCTCCGCCTTCTGGGTGATTCAGAGTGTGAAATCCGGTACCCTTCTCTTAGTGTCTCCTTCTCTGCTGTCTTCACTAGCCTTGCCTTAGTTGAGATGGACCTGGCTTGGCCTCCACTACAGCCTCCAGGCTGGGGGGTCACCTGTCGGCTGATTACCCCTGTTCTGAAGGTCTGCTATGGGTTCTGGCCCTGGGAGCTTGCAACGTCCCTGGGCCTCGGTTTTTACTGTTTGGAGATTGTCTTTTCACTCCTCCAGTCTCTAGGGACCGTCCCCTGTCGCAGCTAATCACTCCACCGATGTCAATGTGGACCAGGCCACCGCAGCCTGCAACTACTCGTAGCGCCTCTGGGCCCTTGGCTTCGGTACCCAACAAGGACTGCTCGTGGTACCTACAGGACTACCCGCGGCCCTGCGACCCTTTCTTCCTTTACTTTCTCCTTTTCCTTGCCTGCCTCCAGCAGGCCTCCTCCTCCCTCCTTGCTCTTGTTCTTCTCCTCCAACTACATGCTCACTCCTTACTCTCTCACTCCCTGAGGGAACTAACTCAACTTGACCTTCCCTTCTCTATCTACTCTCAGATGGCTCCTCCCACCTCCCCAGTTGCTAAGCTACCACCCTATGGGAGCAGGGATGGGTCTTACAGCCCCTCTCAGCATGCAGCATGGGAGGGTTGCCTGCCACTTTCCCTGGTCCTGTGTGTCCCTAGCAATGGGTGTAGTGTGGATTTACCAGGGGACCGGAGTTCACTCTCTTCCTCTCCCAGAATGGGGCATCACACCGCTGATGGGGTGCAATGACCTGTGGCGACGGAAGCCTCAGGGGCGCCACACTACCGTCTCCAATAACACCACCCCTCTCCTCCCTTCCGCCTGCCACCTGTCGGCCCATGTGTGTACCGGTGATACTGTCTGCAGAGCTGTGTATCTAATCCTTTCCTGTGTGATACTGTCTGCAGAGCTGTGTATCTAATCTTCTCCTGTGTGATACTGTTTGCAGAACTGTGTATCTAATCCTGTCCTTTGTGATACTGTCTGTTGAGCCATGTATCTAATCCTGTCCTGTGTGATACTGTCTGCTGAGCTGTGTATCTAATCCTATCCTATGTGATACTGTCTTCAGAGCTGTTTATCTAATCCTGTCCTGTGTGATACTGTCTGCTGAGATGTGTATCTAATCCTATCCTGTGTGATACTGTCTGCAGAGTTGTGTATCTAATGCTGTCCTGTGTGAAACTGTCTGCAGAGCTGTGTATCTAATCCTATCCTGTGTGATTCTCTCTGCAGAGCTGTGTATCTAATCCTGTGCTGCGTGATACTGTCTGCAGAGCTGTGTATCTAATCCTATCCTGTGTGATACTGTCTGCTGAACTGTATCTAATCCTATCCTGTGTGATACTGTTTGCAGAACTGTGTATCTAATCCTGTCCTGTGTGATACTGTCTGCTGAGCCATGTATCTAATCCTGTCCTGTGTGATACTGTGTGCTGAGCTGTGTATCTAATCCTATCCTGTGTGATACTGTCTGCCAGAGCTGTGAATCTAATCCTATCCTATGTGATACTGACTGCAGAGCTGTGTATCTAATCCTGTCCTGTGTGATACTGCCTGCTGAGCTGTGTATCTAATCCTATCCTATGTGATACTGCCTGCAGAGTTGTGTATCTAATGCTGTCCTGTGTGCTACTGTCTATAGAGCTGTGTATCTAATCATATCCTGTGTGATACTGTCTGCAGAGATGTGTATCTAATTCTATCCTGTGTGATACTGTATGCTGAGCTGTATCTAATCCTATCCTGTGTGATACTGTCTGCTCAGCCGTGTATTTAATCCTATCCTTTGTGGTACTGTCTGCAGAGCTGTGTATCTAATCCTGTCCTGTGTGATACTGTCTGCAGAGCTGTGTACCTAATCCTGTCCTGTGTGATAGTCTGCTGAGCTGTGTATCTAATCCTGTCCTGTGTGATAGTCTGCTGAGCTGTGTATCTAATCCTATCCTGTGTGATACTGTCTGATGAGCTATGTATCTAATCCTGTCCTGTGTGATATAGAGATGAGCGAACCGGTCCCGGTTCGGCTCGAGGTCGGTTCGCCGAACGGAGGTCCCGTTCGAGTTCGGCTCGTCGAACGTTCGACGAACCGAACTCGAGCCAATAGGAAACAATGGCAGGCAATCACAAACACAGAAAAACACCTAGAAAACACCCTCAAAGGTGTCCAAAAGGTGACAAACAACTCAAACACATTGGAAAGTGACAAGGACATATACTCATGCGAAAACAAAACAGCTGGACAAGGAAAAAGAGGAGGACACACAGATATAGGCATGGCACGCCCTTCTAAAGTCATGTAAAACACCGCAAGGTGACTCCAAGCGGAGTCTCCCTTTTTTCCAAAAATTGGGCCACACAGACACCCACCCCATCAGTGGCAGCACTTGGGCCCTAGTTGCAAACAGGATGTTTTGATTTGCATCAAGCACATTCAAAAATACGCCATAATTAACCGTCCCCAGGATGACACCGGGGTAGGTAGCAAAGTCTTTCCTGATCCCAGCTCTGTTCATCTTGGCTTCTTTTAAAAACAATGTAAGCAAGGGTTACTCCAAGCGGAGTCTCCTTTTTTTCCAAAAATTGGGCCCCACACACACCCACCCCTTCAGTGGCAGCAGTTGTGCCCCAGTTGTACACTTCACAGCTACATTTGCATCAAGCACATTCAAAAATACGCCCTTCTTATCCGTCCCCAGGATGACACCGGGGTAGGTAGCAAAGTCTTTCCTGATCCCAGCTCTGTTCATCTTGGCTTCTTTTAAAAACACAGCAAGCAAGGGTTACTCCAAGCGGAGTCTCCCTTTTTTCCAAAAATTGGGCCACACAGACACCCACCCCATCAGTGGCAGCACTTGGGCCCTAGTTGCAAACAGGATGTTTTGATTTGCATCAAGCACATTCAAAAATACGCCATAATTAACCGTCCCCAGCATGACACCGGGGTAGGTAGATAAAGTCTTTGCTGAACCATGACTTGTTCATCTTGGCTTCTTTTAAAAACAATGTAAGTAAGGGTTACTCCAAGCGGAGTCTCCTTTTTTTCCAAAAATTGGGCCCCACACACACCCACCCCTTCAGTGGCAGCAGTTGTGCCCCAGTTGTACACTTCACAGCTACATTTGCATCAAGCACATTCAAAAATACGCCATTCTTATCCGTCCCCAGGATGACACCGGGGTAGGTAGCAAAGTCTTTCCTGATCCCAGCTCTGTTCATCTTGGCTTCTTTTAAAAACAATGTAAGCAAGGGTTACTCCAAGCGGAGTCTCCCTTTTTTTCCAAAAATTGTGCCCCACACACACCCACCCATTCAGTGGCAGCACTTGTGCCCTAGTTGTACACTTCACAGCTAGATTTGCATCAAGCACATTCCAAATCCACAAGCATTTACTCTCCCCAGGATGACACAGGGGTTGTAAATTCCTTCTGGATCCATGACTTGTTCATTTTGATGAACGTTAGTCTGTCCACATTGTCACTGGACAGACGCGTGCGCTTATCTGTCAGCACACACCCAGCAGCACTGAAGACACGTTCAGAGACAACGCTGGCAGCTGGACACGACAAAATCTCCAAGGCGTAAGTTGCGAGCTCTGGCCATTTTTCTAGGTTTGAAGCCCAAAAGGAGCAAGGCTCCAGTTGCACAGTCATGGCATCGATGTTCATTTGGAGATACTCCTGTATCATCCTCTCCAGCCGTTGACTATGTGTCAGACTTGTTGTCTCTGGTGGCCTTGCAAAAGAGGGTCTAAAAAAATTATGAAAAGATTCCATAAAATTGCTGTTACCAGCACCAGATACGGTCCTACTGGTACGGGTAGACTGTTGAAGATGACGAGACCGTCCCATGTTTGGCAAGTTACAACTGGGAGATTCCCTCCCTGCACCTGCACGGTTGTTTGGTGGAAAAGCCGAGCTAAGATCGAGTAACAGCTTCTGCTGATACTCCTGCATACGTGCGTCCCTTTCTATGGCTGGAATTATGTCACAAAATTTGGACTTGTACCGGGGATCTAATAGTGTGGCAATCCAGTAGTCATCATCACTTCTAATTTTGACAATACGACTGTCATGTTGGAGGTAGTGCAACAAAAAGGCACTCATGTGTCTTGCGCAGCCATGCGGACCAAGTCCACGCTGTGTTTGTGGCATAGAGGTGCTAACCGTTCTTTCTTCCTCTGACATCTCCCCCCAACCTCTTTCAACTGAAATTTGACCAAGGTCTCCCTCATCCGCTGAGTCTTCCATGTCCATGGACAGTTCGTCCTCCATTTCTTCATGTTCTCCTGCACCTTGCTCAACATTTCGCCTGCTACTATGCGCCCTTGTCGATCCCTGTCCCCCATGGTCCCATGCCTGCTGCGTTGGTGATGATGAACGTCTGGACCTTGGTGATGTTGTTGTCCCTTGCGCATATGAATCCTCCTGTAGTTCCTCCCCTTCATGTTGTCCTACCCCCTTACTCCGAATAGTGTTTAGCGTGTGCTCCAGCATGTAAATGACTGGAATCGTCATGCTGATAATGGCATTGTCAGCGCTAAACATATTCGTCGCCATGTCGAAACTGTGCAGAAGGGTGCATAGGTCCTTGATCTGAGACCACTCCATCAGGGTGATCTGCCCCACCTCTGCATCTCGTTGGCCCAGGCTATACGTCATGACGTATTGCACCAGGGCTCTGCGGTGCTGCCACAGTCGCTGTAACATGTGGAGAGTTGAATTCCAGCGTGTCGCCACATCGCATTTCAGGCGATGAACCGGCAGGCCGAAAGACTTCTGGAGCGATGCAAGTCGCTCTGCTGCGGCGCTTGAACGGCGGAAGTGAGCAGACAGTTTTCGTGCCCTGTTCAGAAGGCCATCTAGGCCGGGATAGTGTGTTAAAAATTGCTGGACGACAAGGTTCAACACGTGAGCCATACAAGGTACGTGTGTCACCTTGCCCAGGCGAAGGGCCGCACCCAGGTTGGCAGCATTGTCGCACACGGCCTTACCAGGCTGCAGGTTGAGTGGAGACAACCATTTATTAAACTCGGACCGCAGAGCTGACCACAACTCCTCAGCTGTGTGACTCTTATTCCCAAGACATGTCAAGCTAAAGACCGCCTGATGCCGTTGCGCTCTGCTGCCAGCATAGTAATGAGGCGTGCGTGATTCCTTCTGCGCAGTGAGAACGCTGGTGGCCTGACCAGGCAGGCTTGGGGCGGAGGTGGAGGACCCAGATGAGGTGGAGGATGCAGAAGCAGTGGCGGAACTTGGACAGACAGAGGATTGACACACAAGTCGTGGGGACGGCAAGACTTGTGCAGCAGACCCTTCACCATCTATCACCATAGTTACCCAGTGCCCAGTCAGCGACATGTAACGTCCCTGTCCATGCTTACTGGTCCAAGTATCGGTGGTGAAATGCACCCGTTCACACACAGAGTTTCTCAAGGAAGCGGTGATGTTGTGTGCGACATGCTGGTGTAGCGCGGGCACACCTTTCTTAGAGAAGTAGTGGCGACTAGGCATCTGGTACTGGGGCACAGCGACAGACATAAGGTCTCTAAAATCCTGTGTGTCCACTAGGCGGAAAGGCAGCATTTCGGTAGCCAACAGCTTACAGAGGGATAGAGTCAACCTCTTCGCTTTGTCATGGGTCGCAGGAAGTGGCCTTTTATTTGACCACATCTGAGGGACAGAAATCTGGCTGCTGTGTGTAGACGGTGTTGAGTAGGGTGTCCCTGGAAAAATGCAGCTTTGTGAGGAAAGTGCAGGCGGAGACATGGTGTTGCCTTCATCCAAAGTTGGTGCTATCGATGTCTGAGAGAGCTGTACACACTCACTTGTTTCCCCTTCCAAAACAACTGACGACCTACCAAGCAAACTGCCTGTTGCGGTTACAGTGGTGGAAGTTGTGGGTGGAAAAACAGGTGTGACAGCTGTCCCCACAGTCCTAGAAGATGACGAGTGCGCGGATGCACTGGAAGGGGCAGGCGGTGGATGGTTTGCTCCGCTAGGCCGCATTGCAGCACGGTGAGCTTCCCACCGGGCCATATGATATTTATTCATGTGACGATTCATGGAAGAAGTTGTCAAACTGCTGAGGTTTTGACCTCTACTAAGAGAACCATGACAAATTTTACATATCACATAATTTGGGCGATCTTTTTCTATGTCAAAAAAGGACCAGGCTAGGCAAGGCTTAGAGGCCATGCGACCTGTTGATCTACCCCGTATAATGCTCAAAGGCAGAGTGGTGGCTGAGGATGCAGTTGTAGACGTGCTACCAGTGCTCCGACTCTGTCCAGGAAGGCGCAAGGTAACTTCGTCGTCGGTTGCATCCTCCTCCACCGCCTCTGTTGACCTCCTCGAGTGCCTGACTGGGGGTTGACAGTAGGTGGGATCTAGAACTTCATCATCAATTGTTGTGTTTGCACTCCCCTCCCCCTCAGACCGAGCCTCTTCTTGCCCTGACCGAATATTTAAGTTGTCATCCCAATCGGGTATCTGCGTCTCATCTTCATCAGAATGTTCCTCATTGTCTATAACCACAGGTGTTACAGTTTGTGACAAAGGGTCAACATTATGCTCAGAAAGTTGTTCCTCACGGCCTGAATCCGAGTCACAAAGGTTCTGGGCATCACTGCAGACCATTTCCTGTTCTGTACTCACTGTAGCTTGGGAGCAGACCTCTGATTCCCAGGCTATAGTGTGACTGAACAGCTCTGCAGACTCAGCCATCTCTGTTCCACCATACTATGCAGGGCTGATGGAGACTTCAGAGCTGGGAGAAATCAAGTGTGATTGGGATGACAACTCAGAGGACTGGTGTTTTTTGGATGCGGTACTTGAAGTGGCTGAGAGGGCACTTGTTGGACCACTTGAGATCCATTCAAGCATTTTCCTTTTTTGCCCATCATCTACCTTTCTTCCTGTTGTTCGTGTCCGTAAAAAAGGGAGCACATCGGATTGTCCATGGTAAGTAGTAGACATCTTACTTTTGCTGGTAGAGGGTCTATCTTCAGCAGATGATAATGGAGCTTTGCCACCTTCCCCACGGACAAAACCTTTTTTGCCTTTTCCACCACGCCTCTTCCCCTTTCCACCAGCATCTGTCATTTTGCCACTCATGTTGATTGCAACAAGATTGTGGACTGAAAATGTGGTAGTAAAAATTGAGAGCTGGTGTAGATTGCAGTGGTGTTCTAGCTTTATTAACAGCAGAATAATAAAGAATAAATATCCCTGACAATGCAACTACAGACCTTAAACTGGCAGTAAAAATTGCTAATCTAATGGCTTAGATATAATGAGTTGGAGTGTGCAATGCAGGCAGACGCGCTCTGCAAATGTCTTTGCACTAGTGGGACTATAGCAAATTCCAATAGCCACAGATAGGATGCCACTAGGTACACTGAGTGTTTGCTAGTATAATGGCTTAGTTATAATGAGTTGGAGTGTGCAACGAAGGCAGATGCGCTCTGCAAATGTCTTTGCACTAGTGGGACTATAGCAAAGTCCAATAGCCACTTATAGGATGCCACTAGGTACACTGAGTGTTTTCTAGTATAATGGCTTAGTTATAATGAGTTGGAGTGTGCAACGCAGGCAGATGCGCTCTGCAAATGTCTTTGCACTAGTGGGACTATAGCAAAGTCCAATAGCCACAGATAGGATGCCACTAGGTACACTGAGTGTTTGCTAGTATAATGGCTTAGTTATAATGAGTTGGAGTGTGCAACGCAGGCAGATGCGCTCTGCAAATGTCTTTGCACTAGTGGGACTATAGCAAAGTCCAATAGCCACGTATAGGATGCCACTAGGTACACTGAGTGTTTGCTAGTATAATGGCTTAGTTATAATGAGTTGGAGTGTGCAACGCAGGCAGATGCGCTCTGCAAATGTCTTTGCACTAGTGGGACTATAGCAAAGTCCAATAGCCACGTATAGGATGCCACTAGGTACACTGAGTGTTTGCTAGTATAATGGCTTAGTTATAATGAGTTGGAGTGTGCAACGCAGGCAGATGCGCTCTGCAAATGTCTTTGCACTAGTGGGACTATAGCAAAGTCCAATAGCCACAGATAGGATGCCACTAGGTACACTGAGTGTTTGCTAGTATAATGGCTTAGTTATAATGAGTTGGCGTGTCCAACGCAGGCAGATGCGCTCCGCAAATGTCTTTGCACTAGTGGGACTATAGCAAAGTCCAATAGCCACGTATAGGATGCCACTAGGTACACTGAGTGTTTGCTAGTATAATGGCTTAGTTATAATGAGTTGGAGTGTGCAACGCAGGCAGATGCGCTCTGCAAATGTCTTTGCACTAGTGGGACTATAGCAAAGTCCAATAGCCACAGATAGGATGCCACTAGGTACACTGAGTGTTTGCTAGTATAATGGCTTAGTTATAATGAGTTGGAGTGTGCAACGCAGGCAGACGCGCTCTGCAAATGTCTTTGCACTAGTGGGACTATAGCAAAGTCCAATAGCCACAGATAGGATGCCACTAGGTACACTGAGTGTTTGCTAGTATAATGGCTTAGTTATAATGAGTTGGAGTATGCAGAGGACACGAGGGTACAGTGCCAGGATTTTGGGGCTCTGGGTAGAGGAATAGAAGCCTGCCTTTCTATCCCTCCTAATAGGGAAATGCAGGGAGGAAATCCCTGACCTTGGCTACACAGACGCTGGCGCTGTTTTCAGGACCTGTCACCTTAACTCTGACCCTGCCGGTTTGAGCCCTTAAAAGGACTGCTATAAAGTGCTCTCCCTAAGCTGTCTAACGCTGTGTATGCAGCGCATACAGCTGTATCGGCGATAGGACTCAGGAGGAGGACGGAGCTGCGACAGTGATGTCTGACACCAAAGACGCAGAAGGCAGATAATGGCGTCCTGGAAGAAAATGTCCGTTTTTATAATGCAGGGACATGTGACATGGACATCCTATCACACATGCCGTTGCTTCTCTGGCTCAAAGTCCACTTAGCTGTGTGTGTGTCTGGGATTGGCTGACATGCTGGCCCGCCCCACAAGACGCGCGCGCTTAGGGAAGGAAGACAAGAAAAAAAAAAAAAATGGCGATCGCCATTATAGAAACAGCAGTGATCTGAAGGCGCTGTTCACGCACACTATACACTGAAATGTCATAATAGTGTGATTCACAGAGTGACTTACACTATTACAGCAGAAACCAAGCTATGATTTAGCTGTTTTTTTGCTGCTAGAACCGTTCTCGAACGTTTCTAGAACTATCGAGCTTTTGCAAAAAGCTCGAGTTCTAGTTCGATCTAGAACAGGCCCCAAAATCACTCGAGCCTAGAACTAGAGAACCACGAACCACGAACCGCGCTCAACTCTAGTGTGATAGTCTGCTGAGCTGTGTATCTAATCATATCCTGATTGATACTGTCTGCAGAACTGTGTATCTGATCCTGTCCTGTGTGATAGTCTGCTGAGCTGTGTATCTAAACCTATCCTGTGTGATACTGTCTGCAGAGCTATGTATCTAATCCTATCCTGTCTCCAATAACACCCCCCATTCTCCCCCCCTCCCCTCCCTTCTGCCTGCCACCTGTCGGCCTGTGTGTGTACCGGTGATACTGTCTGCAGAGCTGTGTATCTAATCCTCCCCTGTGTGATACTGTCTGCAGAGCTGTGTATTTAATCCTGTGCTCTGTGATACTGTCTGCAGAGCTGTGTTTCTAATCCTGTCCTGTATGATACTGTGTGCTGAGCTGTGTATCTAATCCTATCTAGTGTGATACTGTCTGCAGAGCTGTGTATCTAATCCTATCCAGTGTGATACTGTCTGCAGATCTGTGTATCTAATCCTATCTTGTGTGATACTGTCTGCTGAGCTGTATCTAATCCTATCCTGTGTGATACTGTGTGCTGAGCCATGTATCTAATCCTGTCCTGTATAATACTGTGTGCTGAGCTGTGTATCTAATCCTATCCTGTGTGGTACTGTCTGCAGAGCTGTGTATCTAATCTTGTCATGTGTGATAGTCTGCTGAGCTCTGTATCTAATCCTATCCTGTGTGATACTGTCTGCAGAGTTGTGTATCTAATTATTTAGTTTTTATTTAATTCTAATTTTACTGAGGGTACTGGGGGCTGCCATCTTGGATTTGCTGTGTGTAACGACAGTTTTTCCCTCCTTTATGGCAGCCCCTGTGCATAAAGAACAGTGGTCGGGATCCGACACCATTTAGTAACTTTAGAGTAGGCGTCTGCTGTGACCTGGACGCGCCCCCTGGGCTATCCAGATCACAGCAGAGGGAGGAGATCGGCACCATCATTGTGGAGCTCACAGCGTATGCTGTTTGCTCCACTTTACCCTTGTCAACCGCCAGGATGTGTGAGTACAAGGCGCCTCCCCTCCCCCCACCATTACCATTTCCAATGACACCCCCTCTCTCCACTTTACCCAGCCCCCGCTGCCGCTGCTGTGTGTGTGTTTGTGTGCCTCTGCAAGTAAGTACCGGTGCCCCTACCCCCACCACCGCCGCTGCTACCGTCTCAAATAACACCACCCCTCCCCTCCCTTCCGCCTGCCACCTGTCGGCCCGTGTGTGTACCGGTGATACTGTCTGCAAAGCTGTGTATCTAATCCTATCCTGTGTGATAATGTCTGCAGAGCTGTGTATCTAATCCTATCCAGTGTGATACTGTCTGCAGATCTGTGTATCTAATCCTATCTTGTGTGATACTGTCTGCTGAGCTGTATCTAATCCTATCCTGTGTGATACTGTGTGCTGAGCCATGTATCTAATCCTGTCCTGTATAATACTGTGTGCTGAGCTGTGTATCTAATCCTATCCTGTGTGGTACTGTCTGCAGAGCTGTGTATCTAATCTTGTCATGTGTGATAGTCTGCTGAGCTCTGTATCTAATCCTATCCTGTGTGATACTGTCTGCAGAGTTGTGTATCTAATTATTTAGTTTTTATTTAATTCTAATTTTACTGAGGGTACTGGGGGCTGCCATCTTGGATTTGCTGTGTGTAACGACAGTTTCTCCCTCCTTTATGGCAGCCCCTGTGCATAAAGAACAGTGGTCGGGATCCGACACCATTTAGTAACTTTAGAGTAGGTGTCTGCTGTGACCTGGACGCGCCCCCTGGGCTATCCAGATCACAGCAGAGGGAGGAGATCGGCACCATCATTGTGGAGCTCACAGCGTATGCTGTTTGCTCCACTTTACCCTTGTCAACCGCCAGGATGTGTGAGTACAAGGCGCCTCCCCTCCCCCCACCATTACCATTTCCAATGACACCCCCTCTCTCCACTTTACCCAGCCCCCGCTGCCGCTGCTGTGTGTGTGTTTGTGTGCCTCTGCAAGTAAGTACCGGTGCCCCTCCCCCCACCACCGCCGCTGCTACCGTCTCAAATAACACCACCCCTCCCCTCCCTTCCGCCTGCCACCTGTCGGCCCGTGTGTGTACCGGTGATACTGTCTGCAAAGCTGTGTATCTAATCCTATCCTGTGTGATAATGTATGCTGAGCTATGTATCTAATCCTGTCCTGTGTGACAGTCTGCTGAGCTGTGTATCTAATCCTATCCTATGTGATACTGTCTGCAGAGCTATGTATCTAATCCTATCCTGTCTCCAATAATCAAAGTCCACCACCCGATATAATTAATTTAACACAAGAAGAAGTACGCCTACGTCTTAGTAAATTAAACATTGACAAATCCCCAGGGCCAGATGGCATTCATCCACGAATATTGAGGGAATTGAGCTCCGTAATCGACAGACCGCTGTATCTCATCTTTTTAGACTCACTTGTAACAGGGTTGGTGCCTCAGGATTGGAGGATTGCTGATGTGGTACCGATATTTAAGAAAGGTAAGAGGGTAGATCCAGGCAACTACCGTCCAGTAAGCCTGACATCAGTAGTATGCAAAGTTTTTGAGGGCATTTTAAGGGATGACATGCAAAAATATATTGCAGAAAATAATATGATAACTGACAAACAACATGGATTCATGAAAGATAAGTCGTGTCTAACCAACCTGTTGGGGTTCTATGAGGGGGTAAGTTCAAACCTGGATATTGGTAATGCAGCTGATGTGATTTATTTGGACTTTGCAAAGGCATTTGATACTGTACCACATAATAGCCTTATACTAAAGCTCCAGAAGCAAGGACTAGGGGACACAATATGCAACTGGGTAAGGAATTGGCTAAAAGATAGTAAACAAAGAGTAGTCATAAATTGGTACATTCTCTAAATGGGCCATAGTCAGCACTGGGGTGCCGCAGGGATCTGTGCTAGGACCGATTCTTTTTACTCTCTTTATTAATGACCTTGTGGATGGGATTGATAGTACAGTGTCAGTCTTTGCCGATGACACCAAACTATGTAGGATATTAAAAACTGACCTGGATAGTACAATATTACAAAAAGATCTGGATAAGATGTCAGAATGGGCAGATACTTGGCAAATGAGATTTAATGTTGATAAATGTAAAGTAATGCACCTAGGACGGAGTAATCCTATAACTGCGTATACATTAAATGGAAGTAAACTCGGGACTACAGAACAGGAGAAGGACTTGGGTATTCTCATTACAAATAAGCTGAGCAGCAGCACTCAATGTCAAGCAGCAGCTGCTAAAGCAAACAAGATTTTAGGGTGTATAAAAAGAGAGATTAGATCCTGTGATCCCAACGTATTGTTACCCCTCTATAAATCACTTGTAAGGCCACATCTGGAATACGGGATCCAGTTTTGGGCTCCACATTTTAAAAAGGACATTCAGAAGTTAGAGTCAGTTCAAAGGCGGGCAACTAGACTATTACAAGGAATGGAGGCCTCCCATATGATGGCAGGTTGTAAAAGTTAGATATGTTTAGCTTAGAAAAAAGACGTCTCAGAGGAGATCTCATTTATATGTATAAATACATGTGTGGTCAATATAAAGGACTGGCACATGACTTATTTCTTCCAAAGACAGTACTAAGGACCAGGGGGCACTCACTGCGAGTGGAAGAAAAGCGATTCCGGCAGCTAAATAGGAAAGGGTTCTTTACAGTTTGAGCAGTCAGACTGTGGAATGCCCTACCACAAGAGGTAGTAATGGCAGATACTATAACAGCTTTTAAAAAAGAGCTGGATGATTTCCTCAGTACACAAAACATTGTTGGTTATAAATGACTTAGTGACTAAATGTAGAACTGGTGGAGGAAGGTTGAACTAGATGGACCTAGGTCTTTTTTCAACCTAAGTAACTATGTAACTATGTAACTATGTAACACCCCCCATTCTCCCCCCCTCCCTTCCGCCTGCCACCTGTCGGCCTGTGTGTGTACCGGTGATACTGTCTGCAGAGCTGTGTATCTAATCCTCTCCTGTGTGATACCGTCTGCAGAGCTGTGTTTCTAATCCTGTTCTGTGTGATACTGTCTGCTGAGCTGTGTTTCTAATCCTGTTCTGTGTGATACTGTTTGCTGAGCTGTGTGTCTAATGCTATCCCTTGTGATACTCCTGCTGTCCTTGGGGACACTTTAGACATGACTGGCCACCAACAAAATGGCTCCACACTGTGATCCTAAATTTCATTCTCTGTTACCCCTTGGAAACACCCAGATTAGGAGGGGGGCTGTGACATCACACACAGGAGAGCAGATTCTGCCCTCATTTACTGCAGCTATAATCCAGGCTATTCTACAATGGGAATTCTGTAGGATTTCAGCAGCTGCTCCCCCTAGTGTTTAACAGTGGAAAATATCAAACTTTTTAATTTTTTTCTTATATTTTGCTTAATTAAAAACAAATAATAATATTTAAATAAAACATTAAAACATTATTACTTTACATTTTTTCAGTTATTGATTTTTTTTTTTTTTCACGACACCTTCCCTTTAAAACTCTGTTCATTCAATGCCCAGCAGGAGAGGCTCGAGTGAACCTAAATGATGATACCCAAATAGGAACCTATAACCAAAGACCAATATTCCACTCTAAGGCCCTGTGCGCACTAGGCCGTTTTATCCGCAGATTTACCTGCGGCTTTGCTGCGGAAATTTCTTGAGAAATGTTTGTAATCTTCCTGCAGACATTTCCCAGCAAAACCTATGGGGAAAAAAAATAGCTGTTCCCACACTGCGTTTTTTTCTCATGAAAATTCTTTGTGAAGATTTTCTTGAGAAAATGTCTTGAGAAAATGTGCATGTCACTTCTTTTCCGCAGGTACCTGCGGAATACCCCTGGTATTTCACTCCATTCACTGTAATGTAATCGCGAAATTCCGGGGGTATACCGCAGGTAGCAAATGATGTGCGGTATACCCCCGATATAGCCGCGATTTACCTGTGGTAATGCTCATCGCTGCCTGCGGTTTTGCAGGGAGTGATGTCATTATGACAGAAGAGGAAGCGGAGCAGAGTAAACACAGATGTCACACTCCCTGGACGCCGCACAGAAGCACTTCCGTGTGACGTCCGGCGGGTGCACGTGCAGTCTGTGTCCCGCTCCGGCCCCGCGGCTGCATGCCCTGCAGTGTCAGTGTCTGCCCGCAGTGTCAGCAGCTTGTCATGCTGCAGCGCAGGCAGACACTGACACACAGCAGTGCGTGCAGCCACGGGGATGATAGGCGCTACTGTCAGGAGGTGAGATGAAATTATTACCTGCTGTGACGATCTCCTGCCTCCTGACATCACTGCTGTCACTGCCGTCTATGCCCGCTGCCCGAGACTGTCACTGGCGGTGACGTCACGGGCTCTCGCGATACTGCTGACAACGCGGCGGGCATAGAAGTCAGTGACAGCGCTAATGGCAGGACTGCAGGAGATCATCACAGCAGGTAATGATCTCATCTAACCTCCTGATGGCCCCACTCGTCATCCCCTGCAGTGACCTGGGCTGACCTATTGATGTTAACTCAGGTCACTGCATTACTCTCCCAGCCAATTGGGACCTTTTTGTTCTTCACTTACTGGGACAGTGACTATGGTATGGATCGTCGTGGGAACCCCTTTTTGGATTACCCCGGACCCGGATTTGATTGTTCTTGTCAATAAATTGGTGAAAGAGGGAATGTGGGGAGTGTTTATACAAATAAAACTTTTTTTGTTGTCTATTTTTTATTTCTTACTGACTGGGTTGGTGATGTCGGGTATCTGATAGACGCGTGATATCACGAACCCCAGGGCTTGATGCCAGGTGACATTACACATCTGGCATCAACCCCATATATTACCCCGTTTGCCACCGCACCAGGGCAACGGGATGAGTTGGGGCAAAACGCCAGGATTGGCAAGTCTAATGGATGCGCCATTTCTGGGGCAGCTGCGGCCTGCTATTTTTAGGTTGGTGAGTGTCCAATAACAGTGGACCTCCCTAGTCTGAGAATATCAGACCCCAGCTGTCTGCTTTACATTGGCTGGTGATCCAATATGGGGGGGACCCCACGTTTTTTGTTTTAAATTATTTATTTAATGTAAAATAACAGCATGGGGTGCCCTCTGTTTTGGATTACCAGCCATGGTGAAGCTGCCAGCTGTGGTCTGCAGGCTGCAGCCGTCTGCTTTACCCTAGCTGGCTACAAAAGATGGGGGGACCTCACGTCATTTTATTTTTTAATTATTTATTTATTTTTTGGCTAAATACAAGGCTAGGCACCATTTAGTGCCACATGAAAGTCACTAAAGGGTGCCAGCTTAGATTATGCAGGGGGGTGGAACATTATATAGGTCTATATCTATCTATCTATTCATCTATCCATCTTTCCCTCTATCCATTATCTGTCTATCTATCGATTATCTATCTATTATCTATATTATGTATTGCAGTTCAGCATAAAAAAAACCGCAGGGACCAACCTGCGGAAAAACCGCGGCAAAACCGCGGCAAAATCGCGGCAAAAACACATGCGTTTTTCCTGCGGTTTTGGTGCGGTTTTTTACTGCAGATGCGGTAATCTTCAACTCCCAGAAGTTTCTCAAGAAATTTTCTTGAGAAAAATCACTTTTCTAGTGCGCACATAGTCTAAAAATTAACTTTTAATAATTCATCTGAAAGCATACACTTGAAAGATATTTATAAAAATATTTCAATTTAGAACTTGCAATCATAGCGTAGACGATTGTGTATATGTATACATCAAAAAATGTGTGAGAAAAAACACAAATAAGCTTGCCTCTCTCTAGGATATTCCTGAGCCAGAATACCTTCCTGTGTTCGGTGGTAACCCTAAGGTTCTTTTCACTCCCCGACGGTGGCTGACCCTGATCTCACCCTATTAAACCCTAAATATATAGCCAGTATGAAAGGTCTAAAAGGAATTGGTCATGAACTTGTCAGTTCCCATGGACATTGCCACAGACCCTGATGCAAGGGTTCAGTATCTTGGAAGACCTATGGGACATTGTAGAGCCCCATAGCACCTGGACATCGCTACAAGCCTTGGTATAAGGGTGTTTTATATTGGAGGACTAATGAAACTTGGGAACCCATACAGTCAGGGCCAGAAATATTTGGACAGTGACACAAGTTTTGTTATTTTAGCTGTTTACAAAAACATGTTCAGAAATACAATTATCTATGTAATATGGGCTGAAAGTGCAAACTCCCAGCTGCAATATGAGAGTTTTCACATCCAAATCGGAGAAAGGGTTTAGGAATCATAGCTTTGTAATGCATAGCCTCCTCTTTTTCAAGGGACCAAAAGTAATTGGACAAGGGACTCTAAGGGCTGCAATTAACTCTGAAGGCGTCTCCCTCGTTAACCTGTAATCAATGAAGTAGTTAAAAGGTCTGGGGTTGATTACAGGTGTGTGGTTTTGCATTTGGAAGCTGTTGCTGTGACCAGACAACATGCGGTCTAAGGAACTCTCAATTGAGGTGAAGCAGAACATCCTGAGGCTGAAAAAAAAGAAAAAATCCATCAGAGAGATAGCAGACATGCTTGGAGTAGCAAAATCAACAGTCGGGTACATTCTGAGTAAAAAGGAATTGACTGGTGAGCTTGGGAACTCAAAAAGGCCTGGGCGTCCACGGATGACAACAGTGGTGGATGATCGCCGCATACTTTCTTTGGTGAAAAAGAACCCGTTCACAACATCAACTGAAGTCCAGAACACTCTCAGTGAAGTAGGTGTATCTGTCTCTAAGTCAACAGTAAAGAGAAGACTCCATGAAAGTAAATACAAAGGGTTCACATCTAGATGCAAACCATTCATCAATTCCAAAAATAGACAGGCCAGAGTTAAATTTGCTGAAAAACACCTCATGAAGCCAGCTCAGGTCTGGAAAAGTATTCTATGGACAGATGAGACAAAGATCAACCTGTACCAGAATGATGGGAAGAAAAAAGTTTGGAGAAGAAAGGGAACGGCACATGATCTAAGGCATACCACATCCTCTGTAAAACATGGTGGAGGCAACGTGATGGCATGGGCATGCATGGTTTTCAATGGCACTGGGTCACTTGTGTTTATTGATGACATAACAGCAGACAAGAGTAGCCGGATGAATTCTGAAGTGTACCGGGATATACTTTCAGCCCAGATTCAGCCAAATGCCACAAAGTTGATCGGACGGCGCTTCATAGTACAGATGGACAATGACCCCAAGCATACAGCCAAAGCTACCTAGGAGTTCATGAGTGCAAAAAAGTGGAACATTCTGCAATGGCCAAGTCAATCACCAGATCTTAACCCAATTGAGCATGCATTTCACTTGCTCAAATCCAGACTTAAGACGGAAAGACCCACAAACAAGCAAGACCTGAAGGCTGCGGCTGTAAAGGCCTGGCAAAGCATTAAGAAGGAGGAAACCCAGCGTTTGGTGATGTCCATGTTCCAGACTTAAGGCAGTGATTGCCTCCAAAGGATTCGCAACAAAATATTGAAAATAAAAATATTTTGTTTGGGTTTGGTTTATTTGTCCAATTACTTTTGACCTCCTAAAATGTGGAGTGTTTGTAAAGAAATGTGTACAATTCCTACAATTTCTATCAGATATTTTTGTTCAAACCTTCAAATTAAACGTTACAATCTGCACTTGAATTCTGTTGTAGAGGTTTCATTTCAAATCCAATGTGGTGGCATGCAGAGCCCAACTCGCGAAAATTGTGTCACTGTCCAAATATTTCTGGACCTAACTGTATGAAGGGATTATATCCACCCACTGATGGAAGTTAACATTTTTGATGCCTCCTGAGGAACCCCAGAAGAAACGCGTCGAGGCACTGAGGCATTCTCCTTTCTTGGATGGAACGTTGGTGGAAGAATAAAATCCCAACAAGAAATATCAAGCATTTTGTGGATGTAGAAAATGCAGCTTGACTGGTGGAATGACTCCCCTGATGTTTCCTAAACATTCCAGCTTATAATGAGAGTATCTTTGGACAAATGTGGCTGATTGTCACTTGTTTGACCCAATGTGGCTCCCTTCATTCGAAGAAATTAAGGATAAGGCCATATGTCACCTGTGGTCATTTATGTATACACAATCTCTTTCCTTGTATATTTCTTTTCTCTTTAAACTTACCCCTTTAAAAAAAAACAATTGAGGAATATGGTTTTAATTTACTCTGTCACCCTGAATGGGGAGTAGTGAACTTATCATTTGAATCTTGACAGAATTCTGATTTTTCTATATCTGTAATCCCCAGACTACGGACACTACATGATAAATTAAATTTTGACCCTGACTGACAGCTTGGGATTTTGGGATTGCTCCAGTGTTGGCTATCCTGTTTTTTTTGACTGCCACCTTTACTTGCAGGAACTGACAAGTTCATAACCAATTCCTTTTAGACCTTTCATACTGGCTATGTGTTTAGGGTTTAATAGGGTTAAATCACTGTCAGACACTGTCGGGGGCAAAAAAAACCTTAGGGTCATCCCCGCTGACAGGAAGGTATTCTGGTTTAGGAATATCCTAGAGAGAGGCAAGCTTAATTGTGTTTTTTTATCACACATTTTTTGATGTATACATACAGTATATATGCCCAATCTTCTATTCTATGATTGCAAGTTCTAATTTTAAATATCTATCAAGTGTATGCTTTTAGATGAATTATTAAAAGTTATTTCTTAGATTGTAGTATTGGTCTTTGGTTATAGGTAGAGTTGAGCGCGGTTCGCGGTTCGAGGTTCTCCAGTTCTAGGCTCGAGTGATTTTGGGGCCTGTTCTAGATCGAACTAGAACTCGAGCTTTTTGCAAAAGCTCGATAGTTCTAGAAACGTTCGAGAACGGTTCTAGCAGCAAAAAAACAGCTAATTCCTAGCTGGCTTTCCACTGTAATAGTGTAAGTCACTCTGTGACTCACACTATTATGACATTTCAGTGTATAGTGTGCGGGAACAGTGCCTTCAGATCACTGCTGTTTGTATAATGGCGATCGCCATTTTTTTTTTTTTTTTTCCTTGTCTTCCTTCCCTAAGCGCGCGCGTGTAGTGGGGCGGGCCAGCATGTCAGCCAATCCCAGACACACACACAGCTAAGTGGACTTTTAGCCAGAGAAGCAACGGCATGTGTGATAGGATGTCCATGTCACATGTCCCTGCATTATAAAACCGGACATTTTCCTCCAGGACGCCATTATCTCTTCTGCGTCCTTGGTGTCAGACATCACTTGGGCAGCTGCGTCCTGAGTCCTATCGCTGATACAGCTGTATGCGCTCCATACACAGCGCTGGACAGCATAGGGATAGCACTTTCCATCAGTCCTCTTAAGGGCTCGTACCGGCAGGGTCAGAGCCATAGGTGACAGGTCCTGAAAACAGCGACAGCGTCTGTGTAGCAAAGGTCAGGGATTTCGTCGCTGCATTTCCCCATTAGGAGGGATAAAAAGGCAGGCTTCCATTCCTCTACCCAGAGCCCCACAATCCTGACACTGTACCCTCCTGTCCTCTGCACACTTCAACTCATTATAACTAAGCCATTATACTAGCAAACACTCAGTGTACCTAGTGGCATCCTAAACGTGGCTATTGGACTTTGCTATAGTCCCACTAGTGCAAAGACATTTGCAGCACCTCTGCCTGCATTGCACACTCCAACTCATTATAACTAAGCCATTATACTAGCAAACACTCAGTGTACCTAGTGGCATCCTAAACGTGGCTATTGGACTGTTGTCTAGTCACACTAGTGCAAAGACATTTGCAGCACCTCTACCTGCATTGCACACTCCAACTCAATATAACTAAGCCATTATACTAGCAAACACTCAGTGTACCTAGTGGCATCCTAAACGTGGCTTTTGGACTGTTGTCTAGTCACACTAATGCAAAGACATTTGCAGCACCTCTACCTGCATTGCACACTCCAACTCATTATAACTAAGCCATTTTACTAGCAAACACTCAAGTCCCACTAGTGCAAAGACATTTGCAGCACCTCTACCTGCATTGCACACTCCAACTCATTATAACTAAGCCATTATACTAGCAAACACTCAGTGTACCTAGTGGCATCCTAAACGTGGCTATTGGACTGTTGTCTAGTCACACTAGTGCAAAGACAATTTCAGCACCTCTACCTGCATTGCACACTCCAACTCATTATAACTAAATCATTATACTAGCAAACACTCAGTGTACCTAGTGGCATCCTAAACGTGGCTATTGGACTGTTGTCTAGTCCCACTAGTGCAAAGACATTTGCAGCACCTCTGCCTGCATTGCACACTCCAACTCATTATAACTAAGCCATTATACTAGCAAACACTCAGTGTACCTAGTGGCATCCTAAACGTGGCTATTGGACTGTTGTCTAGTCACACTAGTGCAAAGACATTTGCAGCACCTCTACCTGCATTGCACACTCCAACTCATTATAACTAAGCCATTATACTAGCAAACACTCAGTGTACCTAGTGGCATCCTAAACGTGGCTATTGGACTTTGCTATAGTCCCACTAGTGCAAAGACATTTGCAGCACCTCTGCCTGCATTGCACACTCCAACTCATTATAACTAAGCCATTATACTAGCAAACACTCAGTGTACCTAGTGGCATCCTAAACGTGGCTATTGGACTTTGCTATAGTCCCACTAGTGCAAAGACATTTGCAGCACCTCTGCCTGCATTGCACACTCCAACTCATTATAACTAAGCCATTATACTAGCAAACACTCAGTGTACCTAGTGGCATCCTAAACGTGGCTATTGGACTTTGCTATAGTCCCACTAGTGCAAAGACATTTGCAGCACCTCTACCTGCATTGCACACTCCAACTTATTATAACTAAGCCATTATACTAGCAAACACTCAGTGTACCTAGTGGCATCCTAAACGTGGCTATTGGACTGTTGTCTAGTCACACTAGTGCAAAGACATTTGCAGCACCTCTACCTGCATTGCACACTCCAACTCATTATAACTAAGCCATTATACTAGCAAACACTCAGTGTACCTAGTGGCATCCTAAACGTGGCTATTGGACTGTTGTCTAGTCACACTAGTGCAAAGACATTTGCAGCACCTCTGCCTGCATTGCACACTCCAACTCATTATAACTAAGCCATTATACTAGCAAACACTCAGTGTACCTAGTGGCATCCTAAACGTGGCTATTGGACTGTTGTCTAGTCACACTAGTGCAAAGACATTTGCAGCACCTCTACCTGCATTGCACACTCCAACTCATTATAACTAAGCCATTATACTAGCAAACACTCAGTGTACCTAGTGGCATCCTAAACGTGGCTATTGGACTTTGCTATAGTCCCACTAGTGCAAAGACATTTGCAGCACCTCTGCCTGCATTGCACACTCCAACTCATTATAACTAAGCCATTATACTAGCAAACACTCAGTGTACCTAGTGGCATCCTAAACCTGGCTATTGGACTTTGCTATAGTCCCACTAGTGCAAAGACATTTGCAGCACCTCTGCCTGCATTGCACACTCCAACTCATTATAACTAAGCCATTATACTAGCAAACACTCAGTGTACCCAGTGGCATCCTAAACGTGGCTATTGGACTTTGCTATAGTCCCACTAGTGCAAAGACATTTGCAGCACCTCTGCCTGCATTGCACACTCCAACTCATTATAACTAAGCCATTATACTAGCAAACACTCAGTGTACCTATTGGCATCCTAAACGTGGCTATTGGACTGTTGTCTAGTCACACTAGTGCAAAGACATTTGCAGCACCTCTACCTGCATTGCACACTCCAACTCATTATAGCTAAGCCATTATACTAGCAATTTTTGCTGCAAGTTTAAGGGCCGTAGTTGCATTGTCAGGGATATTTATTCTTTATTATTCTGCTGTTAATAAAGCTAGACCACCACTGCAATCTACACCACCTCTCAATTTTTACTACCACATTTTCAGTGCACAATCTTGTCACAATCAACATGAGTGGCAAAATAACAGTTGCTGGTGGAAAGGGGAAGAGGCGTGGTGGAAAAGGCAAAAAAGGTTTTGTCCGTGGGGAAGGTGGCAAAGCTCCATTATCATCTGCTGAAGATAGACCCTCTACCAGCAAAAGTAAGATGTCTACTACTTACCGTGGACAATCCGATGTGCTCCCTTTTTTACGGACACGAACAACAGGAACAAAGGTAGATGATGGCCAAAAAAGGAAAATGCTTGAATGGATCTCAAGTGGTCCAACAAGTGCCCTCTCAGCCTCTTCAAGTACCGCATCCAAAAAACACCAGTCCTCTGAGTTGTCATCCCAATCAAACTTGCTTTCTCCCAGCTCTGAAGTCTCCATCAGCCCTGCACAGTATGGTGGAACTGAGATGGCTGAGTCTGCAGAGCTGGTCAGTCACACTATAGCCTGGGAATCAGAGGTCTGCTCCCAAGTTACAGTGAGTACAGAACAGGAAATGGTCTGCAGTGATGCCCAGAAGCTTTGTGACTCTGATTCAGGCCGTGAGGACCAAGTTTCTGAGCATAATGTTGACCCTTTGTCACAAACTGTAACACCTGTGGTTATAGACAATGAGGAACATACTGATGAAGATGAGACGCAGATACCCGATTGGGATGACAACTTAAATATTCGGTCAGGGCAAGAAGAGGCTCGGTCTGAGGGGGAGGGGAGTGCAAACTCAACAATTGATGATGAAGTTCTAGATCCCACCTACTGTCAACCAACAGTCAGGCACTCGAGGAGGTCAACAGAGGTGGTGGAGGAGGATGCAACTGATGACAAAGTTACCTTGCGCCTTCCTGGACAGAGTCGGAGTACTGGTAGCACGTCTACAACTGCATCCTCAGCCACCACTCTGCCTCTGAGCATTATTCGGGGTGGATCAACAGGTCGCATGGCCTCTAAGCCTTGCCTAGCCTGGTCCTTTTTTGACATAGAAAAAGATCGCCCAAATTATGTGATCTGTAAAATTTGTCATGGTTCTCTTAGTAGAGGTCAAAACCTCAGCAGTTTGACAACTTCTTCCATGAATCGTCACATGAATAAATATCATATGGCCCGGTGGGAAGTTCACCGTGCTGCAATGCGGCCTAGCGGAGCGAACCATCCACCGCCTGCCCCTTCCAGTGCATCCGCGCGCTCGTCATCTTCTAGGACTGTGGGGACAGCTGTCACACCTGTTTTTCCACCCACAACTTCCACCACTGTAACCGCAACAGGCAGTTTGCTTGGTAGGTTGTCAGTTGGTTTGGAAGGGGAAACAAGTGAGTGTGTACAGCTCTCTCAGACATCGATAGCACCAATGTTGGATGAAGGCAACATCATGTCTCCGCCAGCACTTTCTTCAAAAACCTGCATTTTTCCAGGGGCACCCTACTCAACACCGTCTACACACAGCAGCCAGATCTCTGTCCCTCAGATGTGGTCAAATAAAAGGCCACTTCCTGCGACCCATGACAAAGCGAAGAGGTTGACTCTATCCCTCTGTAAGCTGTTGGCTACCGAAATGCTGCCTTTCCGCCTAGTGGACACACAGGATTTTAGAGACCTTATGTCTGTTGCTGTGCCCCAGTACCAGATGCCTAGTCGCCACTACTTCTCTAAGAAAGGTGTGCCCGCGCTACACCAGCATGTCGCACACAACATCACTGCTTCCTTGAGAAACTCTGTGTGTGAACGGGTGCATTTCACCACCGATATTTGGACCAGTAAGCATGGACAGGGACGTTACATGTCGCTGACTGGGCACTGGGTAACTATGGTGATAGATGGTGAAGGGTCTGCTGCACAAGTCTTGCCGTCCCCACGACTTGTGTGTCAATCCTCTGTCTGTCCAAGTTCCGCCACTGCTTCTGCATCCTCCACCTCATCTGGGTCCTCCACCTCCGCCCCAAGCCTGCCTGGTCAGGCCACCAGCGTTCTCACAGCGCAAAAGGAATCACGCACCCCTCATTACTATGCTGGCAGCAGAGCGCAACGGCATCAGGCGGTCTTTAGCTTGACATGTCTTGGGAATAAGAGTCACACAGCTGAGGAGTTGTGGTCAGCTCTGCGGTCCGAGTTTAATAAATGGTTGTCTCCACTCAACCTGCAGCCTGGTAAGGCCGTGTGCGACAATGCTGCAAACCTGGGTGCGGCCCTTCGCCTGGGCAAGGTGACACACGTACCTTGTATGGCTCACGTGTTGAACCTTGTCGTCCAGCAATTTTTAACACACTATCCCGGCCTAGATGGCCTTCTGAACAGGGCACGAAAACTGTCTGCTCACTTCCGCCGTTCAAGCGCCGCAGCTGAGCGACTTGCATCGCTCCAGAAGTCTTTCGGCCTGCCGGTTCATCGCCTGAAATGCGATGTGGCGACACGCTGGAATTCAACTCTCCACATGTTACAGCGACTGTGGCAGCACCGCCGAGCCCTGGTGCAATACGTCATGACGTATAGCCTGGGCCAACGAGATGCAGAGGTGGGTCAGATCACCCTGATGGAGTGGTCTCAGATCAAGGACCTATGCACCCTTCTGCACAGTTTAAACATGGCGACGAATATGTTTAGCGCTGACAATGCCATTATCAGCATGACGATTCCAGTCATTTACGTGCTGGAGCACACGCTAAACACTATTCGGAGTCAGGGGGTGGGACAACAGGAAGGGGATGAACTACAGGAGGATTCATATGCGCAAGACACAACAACATCACCAAGGTCCAGACGTTCATCATCACCAAGGCGGCAGGCATGGGACCATGGGGGACAGGGATCAACAAGGGCGCATGTTAGCAAGCGAGATGTTGAGGAAGGTGCAGGAGAACATGAAGAAATGGAGGACAAACTGTCCATGGACATGGAAGACTCAGCGGATGAGGGAGACCTTGGTCAAATTTCAGTTGAAAGAGGTTGGGGGGAGATGTCAGAGGAAGAAAGAACGGTTAGCACCTCTATGCCACAAACACAGCGTGGACTTGGTCAGCATGGCTGCGCAAGACACATGAGTGCCTTCTTGTTGCACTACCTCCAACATGACCCTCGTATTGTCAAAATTAGAAGTGATGATGACTACTGGCTTGCCACACTATTAGATCCGCGGTACAAGTCCAAATTTTGTGACATAATTCCAGCCATAGAAAGGGACGCACGTATGCAGGAGTATCAGCAGAAGCTGTTACTCGATCTTAGCTCGGCTTTTCCACCAAACAACCGTGCAGGTGCAGGGAGTGATTCTCCCAGTTGTAACTTGCCAAACATGGGATGGTCTCGTCATCTTCAACAGTCTACCCGTACCAGTAGGACCGTATCTGGTGCTGGTAACAGCAATTTTATGGAATCTTTTCATAATTTTTTTAGACCCTCTTTTGCAAGGCCACCAGAGACAACAAGTCTGACACATAGTCAACGGCTGGAGAGGATGATACAGGAGTATCTCCAAATGAACATCGATGCCATGACTTTGAAAATGGAGCCTTGCTCCTTTTGGGCTTCAAATCTAGAAAAATGGCCAGAGCTATCCAGTTACGCCTTGGAGATTTTGTCGTGTCCAGCTGCCAGCGTTGTCTCTGAACGTGTCTTCAGTGCTGCTGGGTGTGTGCTGACAGATAAGCGCACGCGTCTGTCCAGTGACAATGTGGACAGACTGACGTTCATCAAAATGAACAAGTCATGGATCCAGAAGGAATTTACTACCCCTGTGTCATCCTGGGGAGAGTAAATGCTTGTGGATTTGGAATGTGCTTGATGCAAATCAAAACATCCTGTTTGCAACTAGGGCACAACTGCTGCCACTGAAGGGGTGGGTGTGTGTGGGGCCCAATTTTTGGAAAAAAGGGAGACTCCGCTTGGAGTAACCCTTGCTTGCTGTGTTTTTAAAAGAAGCCAAGATGAACAGAGCTGGGATCAGGAAAGACTTTGCTACCTACCCCAGTGTCATCCTGGGGACGGATAAGAATGGCGTATTTTTGAATGTGCTTGATGCAAATCTAGCTGTGAAGTGTGCAACTGGGGCACAACTGCTGCCACTGAAGGGGTGGGTGTGTGTGGGGCCCAATTTTTGGAAAAAAGGGAGACTCCGCTTGGAGTAACCCTTGCTTGCTGTGTTTTTAAAAGAAGCCAAGATGAACAGAGCTGGGATCAGGAAAGACTTTGCTACCTACCCCGGTGTCATCCTGGGGACGGATAAGAATGGCGTATTTTTGAATGTGCTTGATGCAAATCTAGCTGTGAATTGTACAACTGGGGCACAACTGCTGCCACTGAAGGGGTGGGTGTGTGTGGGGCCCAATTTTTGGAAAAAAGGGAGACTCCGCTTGGAGTAACCCTTGTTTGCTGTGTTTTTAAAAGAAGCCAAGATGAACAGAGCTGGGATCAGGAAAGACTTTGCTACCTACCCCGGTGTCATCTTGGGGACGGATAAGAATGGCGTATTTTTGAATGTGCTTGATGCAAATCTAGCTGTGAATTGCACAACTGGGGCACAACTGCTGCCACTGAAGGGGTGGGTGTGTGTGTGGCCCAATTTTTGGAAAAAAAGGGAGACTACGCTTGGAGTCACCTTGCGGTGTTTTACATGATTTTAGAAGGGCGTGTCATGCCTATATCTGTGTGTCCTCCTCTTTTTCCTTGTCCAGCTGTTTTGTTTTCGCATGAGTTTATGTCCTTGTCACTTTCCCATGTGTTTGTGTTGTGTTGTGAGTTGTTTGTCACCTTTTGGACACCTTTGAGGGTGTTTTCTAGTTGTTTTTATGTGTTTGTGATTGCCTGCCATTGTTTCCTATGCAGTTCGAGTTCGGTTCGTCGAACGTTCGACGAACCGAACTCGAACGGGACCTCCATTCGGCAAACCGACCTCGAGCCGAACCGGGACCGGTTCGCTCATCTCTAGTTATAGGTTTTTGGATGACTCCAAGAATAATTATCTTATGAGGAGAGATACCCAAACAGGAATAAGCATAAATAACCATACGAAAAATGTGCAGTCTAATTATAGGAATGGCCCGTGCAACCAGACATTAAAGGCTCATTATTATTTTACATCTTACATTTATTATGGTCTGGGGTCTAAAGAGATCCCAGATCATAAGGGACATTAAATTCAATACAAAATCAATTTTCTTGGAAAAATCCGCCCAGGTTGGGAGTTTTGAATTTTGTCTGGTCAATTCATCTCTATTAGTAATCTATAGTGAAGAAACAATGCATGTATGAATGCAATGGGTGAAAACAACATCTTTTTCGTTTGTTTTAGATTTGGAGTGCTGCATATCTTCTCTTTTTATAGCCTCTAGATCACCTCTGGAGCTGGATATCACACTGCTTTGCTACCCAAAATTGTATTGCTTAAGAAAAGTGATGTTAACTTTTGAAAAATTACTTGAAGAATCAGCTAATACCAATAATATGTGTAAAATTCATATTGTTGGGTGATCATTGTGGTTATGGCTCTCTCAAACCTTGAGACACTTTGAGGATTGTTTCATTTGAAGTTCTTCATTTAAAAAAAGTTCAAATATTGGATTTTGTGGCACAAAAGGTCTTTGTAGTAGTGTAAAATTCCATTATGCGATTAAACTGTGTTTTATATGAAACTGTGATCTTTGCTGAGCAAAACACAAATTTTCAAAGAGAGCTATGAAGCCATTGATAAAGTAAAATGCATCCCCTCATAATGTGGATTGTCCTGGATTTAAAAAAAGAAAGCTCAATGGCAGGGATTAAAGGCACCGTTACATGTAACGATATATCGGGCGATATGTCGTCGGGGGTCACGGATTCCGTGACGCACATCCGCCATCATTTGACATATCGTAGCGTGTGACAGCTACGACCGACTGTTAACGAGCAAAAATACTCACCTTATCGTTGCTCGCTGACACATCGTTCATTTTCAAAATATCGGTCACATTCCTGGATGCAGGTTGTTTGTCGTTCCTGAGGCCGCACACATCGCTCCGTGTGACACCTTGGGAACGACGAACACAGCTTACCTGCATCCCGCCAGCAATGAGGAAGGAAGGAGGTGGGCGGGATGTTACGTCCTTCTCATCTCTGCCCCTCCGCTTCTATTGGGCAGCCGCTGTGTGACATCGCTTTGATGCCGAACGTCCCTCCCCCTTCAGGAAGAGGATATTCGCCGCCCACAACGAGGTCATTTGTGAGGTAAGGACGTGTGACAGGGGTGACCGACGTTGTGCGAAACGGGCAACAAATTGCCCGTGACACACAAACGATGGGGGTGGGTGTGATCGCACGATAAATCGACGAGTGAACGGGGCCTTAACTGACAATGAAACCAACAACCCAAGAGGCAAAAAAAAGCACATTAAAACCAAAATATAATATAACTTTTAATTACACAGGTCTACAAAAATTAGTTTTTGTAATCATCGCAGGTGACTGTACTTTTCTGAATCATCTTTTTGTCCTGATTTCAAAAATGTATATAGTTTTATTTGAAGCACGTATAGTTTCCATGGAGCAGCATCATTGGTATAAGGTATAGGAAATATACTGGCAACATTAAGAAAACAGTAATCTACATATCAGAAAAAAATGCTTCACCTTACAAAACAGTTTTTATTGAACCAAAATAATTTCACATGCAAAAAAGAAACCAGAATATGAGCAGAAATTAAAAGTGCTTGACATTAGACTGTCGTTGATACAATTTTTCCGGGATGTCCCTATATAACATCCAACAATAATCTGCCATCATTGATTCCTAAAACCCTGGTAACGGTGTTCCATTACTTTAATGTCCTGGTGAAACAGCTTGCCTTATTCATCGCTTACATCCCCTAGATTTTGAGGGTAGAAATCTAAATGTGAAGGCAAAAAGTCCATTTTCAGAGACATGCGACATCCAAGACCCTGGTATGCATTTAGCAGTTCCTCAACACCATCAACATATTCTGGAGATTTATTTTTTCCTAAGACGTTTTCACAGATCCACTTGAAGCGTTTCTAAAATCTCAATTCCTTATCATTTAGAGTTCCTTCAAATACATCATCTATCATAAGCTCTCTGATCTGAGAACCAATAAATACCCCTGCCTTCACTTTTGCTGGTGAAATGCTGGATAATTTCGGTAAAATATATTGGAACCCTTGTGAATTTGTCTTTGCCATGGCTTTCACAAAGTTTTTAATCAATCCCAACTTTATATGTAGTGGAAGAAGAAAGATTTTTGTTGGAGCAACTAAAGAATTATGCTGAACATTGTCTCTACCTGGAGCATTGATGTTTCTCTGCCTAAAATCACGACGAACATAATGCTCTACTGTATTTCTACTGTTCCATAAACACAAGAATCAACAATATTTTGTGAAACATCCCTTGCATTCCCATTAGCAGACCAATCACTTTCAAATCCCCACAGATATTCCATTGATGATTCTTATATTATATAGCGTCCAAAACAACTGACAGATTTTCACAACTTTCCTTTAGATGACATGAGTGAGCAATAGGGATTGATGGTTTCATATTTCCATTGTGAAGCAACACAGCTTTCAAATTTCTCTGGGATGAGTCAATAAACAATCGCCAATCTGCAACAAAATACTCTTGCTTCAGTTCTTCAAAGAGGCCATTCACATTGTTACAGAACACCATTGGTCCAGCAACTGTGAAAAATTGTGTTAAAGTGTTACTTCTGTTTCGGTAATAACACATTTTGACATAAGAGTCTTCTGTTTCAACCTGGATGCAAAAAGTTCAGCTTTATCTTTTGACAATGAAAGGTCTCTGATGAGATTATTTAATTCATGTTGAGTAATGCGTTCTGGCTGCTCGGCTGCTCCATCAGGTACATACTCATCTTGACTTGAGGTCTCCATGTCTTCTCCAGTAACTTCAGTTCCATAGTCTTCATATTCTACTTCATTTTCATCATATACAGACAACGGTGGTACAAGAACAGGCAAGGTACCATCATGTGGAACTGGCCTAATCGCAGATTCAAGTTCAGGAAAATTAATCTTATGTCTGTTCTTTGTAGAAAAGCCCTTCACTTTGACAAAACAAAAGTAGCAGACATCACTATGATTTTTTGGGTTCTCTCCAAATCATAACAGCAAATGGCATAGCCACTTTCCTCATATTCAACCAGTCACGAAGACCATTTAAACAACTTGAGCATATCACATGAGGGGCCCAGCATACATTGAAAATGCAGAAATAACGTAATAACTAACATACTTTTATCTGAGAAACTTTATGTGATAGAGCAAAACTATACATATTTTTGGAATCAGCACCTCAAACTCCATAAAACAGATGTATTACCTTTGCTGCTGATTTTTTTTGCGTTGACCAGGGTTATTTACCAAAAAATGCAACACTATGAAAATTATTTGTTAAAGTTCACATTACAAAAAGTACCTGTCACGCTCCCCGGGTCCTCGGCTCCCCTTCCCGGGTCTCCTGTCCCGCTCCCCGGCTCACCTGCCACGCTCCCCGCGTCCCAGCCTCTTGTGCCCGTCCTTCCTAGGCTCCCTGGCCGCCGATCCCGGCGCCCGACGGCCTCCCAGGCCCTGGCCGGCTCCCCTGCGTCCTCCTCTCAGCCTCCTTCCCTGGCTTCTGGCACCCGGGCCGCGCGCATGCGCATTAGGGCGCGCGCGCGGTCACTGACCCTTTCTTAAAGGGCCAGCGTCCATTAACAGGAAATGAGGTTAGACAGGTACGGGGTATAAAGGGGGTTCTTGTCCAAGGGGGCGGGGCCTGATCTTCGTGTTTTCTGAGCTAGGAGTCAGGTCTCCTTGTGTTTTCCTGCCATACTTACGTATCTCTCTTCTAGAGCTGATCCCGCCACGCCATCCAGTCCTGCTGAATCCCGAGCCCCGCACGCTGTCCGTCTGCCATCTGACAGTCCGTACCATCTCGGATCCCTGCGGTGACCCGTCATCTTGCTCCAAAGGTTCCGGACCCCGCCTGACATCATCTTGGCTTCCGAACCTGAGCTACGTCACCCGGACTGCCATCTGTGACTCCGTGGTCCCAGGGACTCCTCCGCTACCTTCACTTGCACGGACTGTTCTGCTGCCCATCAGTGCTTCAGCTACCGGACTCCCTACCACCATCTTAGAGTTCGGCCCAGTGGATCCACCTCCTGGGTCTGCCCGACCGCCCGGCCCTGACAGTAAGATCAGGCCATGGATCCCGCTGCAGCACTATTGGCCCTGCAAGAGGAACTCCAACGCCAGCGTGAAGTCCAGACCCGCATGCTGCAATTTATGACCTCCGTGGACACCCGCCTGTACACGTTACAAGCATCAATGACGCCTGCGGCAACCAGGTCCCCCACTAGGCAATCCACGGCTCCCGCACCAGTGGCAGCCGCGTCGGATGCCTCCCGACTCCGTTTGGCGTCACCACCTCGTTATGCTGGAGATCCCAAGACCTGCAGGGGCTTCATAAACCAATGTTCCCTTCATTTCACGCAGCTGCCACATCTGTTTGCCTCCGACCAAGCCAAGGTCGCCTTCATCATGTCTCACCTGGAGGGCGAGGCACTGGCGTGGATGAACCCCTTGTGGGAGAAGGAGGACCCCATGACCAAGGATCTTCAAGAGTTCCTGCAGGCCTTTCGCAGTACCTTTGACGAGCCGGGACGCGCCTCTGCGTCTGCTTCATCACTTCTCCGCCTACGTCAAGGAACACTGACGGTGGGCCAATACGCCATCCGTTTCCGCACTTTGGCTTCTGAACTCGGGTGGAATAATGAGGCCCTGACAGCCGCCTTCTGGGAAGGACTTTCGAGTCGCATCAAAGATGAGTTGGCGGGTCGTGACGTGCCCTCCACCCTAGATGCCCTGATTGCCCTAGCCACTCGAGTGGACATTCGTTTTCAGGAGCGCTCCAAGGAGCTGGTTCGTGAGTGACGTGCGGTACGGCACTCCTCCCCGCCACAGAAATCCTCTGTGCCACAGTCATCAACAGCTGGGATTCCTGTCCACGAACCCATGCAGGTTGACCGAGTAAGACAGTCTGACCAACGTCGAGCAGAGCGGCTCGCCAAGGGCCTCTGCTTTTACTGCGGAGAGGGCACACATCTCCTACGCTCCTGTCCGGAAAGGCCGGGAAACTCCAAAGCCTAGGGTTGGTAGGAGAGGCCACCCTAGGTGCTGGGACTCTCTCAGACCCAGTTATGTGGACGGTACAAGTATCAACAGGAGAGACGCGCTTCACGGCTGAGGCATACCTCGACTCCGGAGCAGCAGGCAATTTCATCCAGCAGGCCACGGTGGACAAATACCAGCTGCCTGTTACTCTACTCGAGAAGCCCCTACTGATTGCCTCGGTGGATGGGAGACCCCTCTCTGATACCATCTCCTGGATCACCAAGCCGGTGGAACTGCGTATCGGTGCTCTGCACACCGAGAACATCTCTCTCTACGTCCTTCCACACATGTCCCATCAAATCCTGCTGGGACTTCCTTGGTTGCGAACACACGAACCATCAGTCAGCTGGGGTACTGGCGAAATCACCCGTTGGGGCTCTGCCTGTCATGAAAGATGTATAAAGTCTATACAACCAGTCCGACGACCTCCGGTTCCTGAGTACCTACCGGGTCTGCCCTCGGCCTATTGGTCCTTCGCGGACGTTTTTGACAAGAAGGAGTCCGAGGTACTTCCGCCACACCGTCCCTACGATTGCGCCATCGACCTGCTCCCAGGAACAACACCACCTCGAGGACGGATATATCCGTTGTCTCCAGCCGAAACCAGGGCCATGTCCACTTACATCACGGAAAGCCTGGCAAAGGGATTCATCCGGAGATCCTCCTCTCCTGCGGGAGCAGGCTTCTTCTTCGTTAAGAAGAAAGAGGGTGACCTACGCCCATGCATTGACTACCGGGGCTTGAATCAGATTACCATAAAAAACAAGTACCCTCTACCGCTCATCCCCGAATTATTCGATCGGCTCAGAGGAGCCCGTGTGTTCACCAAACTGGATCTTCGGGGTGCCTACAACCTAGTTCGTATCCGCTCTGGAGACGAATGGAAGACCGCGTTTAATACTCGCGATGGGCACTATGAATACTGCGTGATGCCCTTCGGTCTGTGTAACGCTCCTGCCGTATTCCAAGAACTGGTGAACGACATTTTCCGGGACCTCCTCTACGTATGTGTAGTAGTGTATCTGGATGACATCCTTGTCTTCTCTCCGGACCTCCAGACCCACAGAGAGAACGTAAAGCTGGTTCTACAAAGACTGAGAGAGAATCATCTCTACGCCAAATATGAAAAGTGCGTCTTTGAGCAGTCTTCTCTTCCTTTCCTGGGATACATCATCTCGGGTACTGGGCTGCAGATGGATCCAAAGAAGGTCTCCTCCATCCTCCACTGGCCTCCCCCGTCTGGACTGAAGGCAATCCAACGGTTCCTGGGATTTGCCAACTACTACCGCCAGTTTATCCCTCACTTCTCCGCCCTGACTGCCCCTCTCTCCGCTCTGACCAAAAAGGAGGCTAATCCAAAGGACTGGTCACCTGCGGCCGACGCCGCGTTTTGCTCCCTGAAGCGAGCATTCGCCTCCTCTCCTGTACTCCACCGACCGGAGTTAAACCACCAGTTCACCTTAGAGGTGGATGCCTCCTCCTCAGGAGCCGGAGCAGTGCTCATGCAAAAATCCTCCTCCGGGAAGATGGTGACTTGCGGTTTCTTCTCTAAAAGCTTCTCAGCACCTGAACGTAATTACACCATCGGTGACCGAGAACTATTGGCGGTCAAACTGGCTCTGGAGGAGTGGCGCTACCTCCTGGAAGGAGCAGTGTACCCTGTGATTATCTACACGGACCACAAGAACCTGGAATACCTGCGGTCCGCTCAGCGACTGAACCCACGACAAGCCAGGTGGTCCTTATTCTTTGCCAGGTTTGACTTCCAGCTTCACTTCCGACCCGCAGACAAGAATATACGCGCTGATGCCTTGTCTAGGTCTCTCATGCCTCTGGAGCAGGAGGAAGAGACTACCCAACCTATCATCTCTCCTAGCAAGATTGTTCCGGTGGCCCCTGTCACTCTGGCCCAGATACCACCCGGGAAGACCTATGTCTCTGAGACCGACAGGCAAAAAGTGTTACACTGGGGTCATGCCTCGAAAACAGCCGGCCATGCAGGCCAGAAGAGAACATGGGGTGCGATTGTACGCCATTACTGGTGGCCATCCCTTCGCACGGACGTTGCCGCCTTTGTCTCTGCCTGCCCCTCTTGTGCCAGGAACAAGACGCCCAAACACCTGCCCTATGGCCGTCTTCTGCCTCTGCCGATACCCTCAGTTCCATGGCAACACATAGCGATGGACTTTATTACGGACTTGCCAGTATCATCCGGACACACAGTCATATGGGTCGTGGTGGATCGGTTCTCCAAAATGGCTCACTTCGTCCCTATGCCCGGACTGCCCTCTGCTCAGGAACTCGCGGAAGCCTATATACAACATATCTTCCGCTTGCATGGCTTTCCTTCCCACATCGTGTCCGACAGGGGAACTCAGTTCACCTCCCGCTTCTGGAGGGCTCTCTGCAAACATCTGGGAGTGACTCTGGACTTTTCTTCCGCTTACCATCCTCAGTCTAATGGCCAAGTGGAAAGGGTCAATCAAATCTTGACCTCCTTCTTACGTCACTATGTCAACGCCCATCACGACGACTGGTCCACGCTTCTGCCTTGGGCTGAATTCTCCCATAACCACCACGTCAGTGAGTCGTCCTCCAAATCTCCCTTCCATGTCGTTTACGGACTGCAGCCTTCCGTCCCGTTGCCTATATCCCCTTCTTCGGATGTCCCTGCTGCTGATACTGTAGCCCGTGACTTCGCTACTATTTGGGACTCTGTCAAGGCGTCCCTTGGGCGCGCTTCCCAGCGGATGAAGAAACACGCTGACAAAAGGCGTCTAGACCCTCCGTGTTTCTCTCCTGGTGACCTGGTCTGGCTTGCTTCCCAGTACATCCGACTGAAGATACCTTCCTACAAGCTGGGTCCTCGCTACATCGGGCCGTTTAAGATCCTCAGCAAGATCAATGAGGTCTCCTACAAACTGAGGCTTCCGACCACGATGAAAATACCCAACTCCTTCCACGTCTCTCTACTCAAGCCGGTGTTCCTTGGTCCCTTCTCCGCTGCTGCCAGTCCGGCTCCTCCTCCTATTGCTGAGGACGACATCTATGCGGTAAGGGATATCGTGGCCATGAAGACTGTTCGTGGCCGGCAGTTCTTCCTGGTGGACTGGGAGGGGTATGGTCCTGAGGATAGATCCTGGGAACCCAGGGAGAACGTGGGCTCTCCTCTGATCCGTGCCTTCATGTCCCGGTTGCGGGGAGGGGGGCGTGGGGAGGGGGGTACTGTCACGCTCCCCGGGTCCTCGGCTCCCCTTCCCGGGTCTCCTGTCCCGCTCCCCGGCTCACCTGCCACGCTCCCCGCGTCCCAGCCTCTTGTGCCCGTCCTTCCTAGGCTCCCTGGCCGCCGATCCCGGCGCCCGACGGCCTCCCAGGCCCTGGCCGGCTCCCCTGCGTCCTCCTCTCAGCCTCCTTCCCTGGCTTCTGGCACCCGGGCCGCGCGCATGCGCATTAGGGCGCGCGCGCGGTCACTGACCCTTTCTTAAAGGGCCAGCGTCCATTAACAGGAAATGAGGTTAGACAGGTACGGGGTATAAAGGGGGTTCTTGTCCAAGGGGGCGGGGCCTGATCTTCGTGTTTTCTGAGCTAGGAGTCAGGTCTCCTTGTGTTTTCCTGCCATACTTACGTATCTCTCTTCTAGAGCTGATCCCGCCACGCCATCCAGTCCTGCTGAATCCCGAGCCCCGCACGCTGTCCGTCTGCCATCTGACAGTCCGTACCATCTCGGATCCCTGCGGTGACCCGTCATCTTGCTCCAAAGGTTCCGGACCCCGCCTGACATCATCTTGGCTTCCGAACCTGAGCTACGTCACCCGGACTGCCATCTGTGACTCCGTGGTCCCAGGGACTCCTCCGCTACCTTCACTTGCACGGACTGTTCTGCTGCCCATCAGTGCTTCAGCTACCGGACTCCCTACCACCATCTTAGAGTTCGGCCCAGTGGATCCACCTCCTGGGTCTGCCCGACCGCCCGGCCCTGACAGTACCCCATCCCAGAGGAAGTGCACTTTATATAATAGGAAGAGAGCCTCCCCAACATGTTTCACCCTTATGGGCCTCATCAGGGTGATGTGATGAATAGCTAATGAGCAGATATATCTATTTACTATTTTAGTAATTTGATTATTTATTCCTTTGGCAATGTACACATGTAGCATTTTTGCACTTTCTCATTGCTTTCAATGTTGAAAAAATGCTGGAAAAAAAGGTGAAAGAGTTGACATGCTGCTTCTTTCAAAAAGGTTGAAGTTTTCTACTTCAGTCAGGAAAAAAACCCTATTTTGTGCAATAGATAAGGAAATTTCCAAGCTTTTGCTGGTACTGTAACAATCAGCTTTTAATTGGCATAAAATGTATGAAAAGATGCTGAAAAAAAACTATAGCAAAACCATCATGCGTGAACATAGTCTCTATAGCCAGGCCATCTCTCACCATATTTCCCCATTGCCTAGGACTACAGTAGATAATATAATAGATGGGGAGATAAAACTACACCCGCCGATGGTCATCAGTAAATGTTGTTACAAACTTTTACTACATTATCTGGGCATGTGGTGTGTGACATGATCAGACACATTCTCTTTAATCTATGAAGGAGGGACTCTGAACCTCCCAAACCCTATGCGGACAATGGAAGAACTGCAAATTAGAGGGAAGAGGAAATCTGCTCCACATTTTATTAGACATAAAGGATTGCCTCATATAGACATTCTTTTAAAATTTTTAGGTAATAGGACTCATAGCCTCATAAAGCATGTGCACTAAGTGCAAGGTTTGTCAAAAATTAGAAGGAGACACTACAATTCACAATGGAAGAGATGCAAAGGAGAGCCCCAGAATACAATTTTTTTCCCATAATTAAGGAGTGGGACTCCTAAACTAATAAACTAATAAAGGTAGCACACTATGTGCAGGGGCTGCCAAAAAACAGAAGAAGGCACTCCATTACACCCTGGAAGACAAGTAAAGGAGGGCTTCAGAATACAATTTTCCTATTATTAAGGAGTAGGATTCCTAGACTAGTATAGCATATGCATTATGTGCAAGGGCTGCCATAAGTTAGAAGGAGATAATGCAACACACTGTGGAAGACACATATAGGAGTTCCTCAGAATACATTTTTTTTCCATTATTAAGGAGTGGGATTACTAGACTAGTAAAGTCTATGCACTATGTGCTGGGGCTGCCAAAAATTAGAAGAATGTCAATCCAGTAGAGGAGGAAATCAGGTATATGCCATGCTAACACTCCGAGTGTCTGACTCTTGACTGTGTGCAAGGCATCATGAAATCTGAAAATTACGAAAGAAATTTGTGTCGCAATGTAGTGTCCAGTGTCAGAAAGCTGGGTTTGTGTCCTAGGTGATGAGTCAGCAGGACAATGACCCCAAACATACTTCTGAAGAAGCACCAGGAAATGGATGGAAACAAAGCGCTGAAGAGTTCTGGAGTGGCCAGCAATAAGTCCAGATCTGAATTCCATTGAAAACCAGTGGAGAGATCTTAAAATTGCTGTTGGGAGAAGACACCCTTCAAATATGAGAGACTTGGAGCACTTTGCAAAAGAAGAGTGGTCCGAAATTCCAGTTGAGAGGTGTAAGAAGCGTGTTGATGGTTCTAGGAAGTGATTGATTGCAATTATTTATTCCAAATATTAAGTTGGAGTTTGTCCAACTAATTTTTGAAGTATTGTGTGAAATTATGTGTAAAATGTTCCTTTTTTCTTTCTTTTTTAGTTTGTTCCAATACACAAAGGAAATAAAGATGTATAAGACAAAACATCTGTAATTGTAATAATTTTCATTGAGAAATACTTCATTTTCTGGAACAATTTCAAAGGTGCCAAAACGTCCGGCCAGAACTGTAGGTTTTCATTTGCTTCACACCATCTTTTACCAGGAAGTAATGGCTAAGTGTGTTCGAGTTTAATACATTGCTTATCGATTGATCGTGCATTTCATAAATAGTGCTATATCTGGAAGTGTTCTGTGTTAAGATTGTTATTGTAGTTTGGGGGTTACATGGACCATTTGTCATTCTAAAATCATTAAAGAGATTAAAAACATTTGCAAAAAATAAACTGTACACCGTTGGTGTCTGTGTTTTTAGCAATCCTTGCTTCAAGCCAAGAGGGTTTTGAGAAACTATTTCAAGAAAGGCTATTATTCAGATTTATTGAAAATGCACAGTTTTCATAAAAATTGTTGCCATAAGTGCATTTCAGCTACTCAGTCCTGTCATGAACTGAGAAAACTGTACAAATAATATAGAGGCTTAGGAAAACAGCAGGGTTGAGAATTATAGAGTACGTACAGTACAGTTCCATTCTTCACCATGATAAATGATTTCAAGCATTTTCTTAAAACACATAATTTGACTACATTGCTGTATTCCTTTGGGACAAAGTCTCAGTTGATTAACGCTTCCACTAGGGTATGGGCTATATAAGACGTTTACTGAAGTTTACACAATTTTTATTGAATTGCAGCAGTAAAAAGATGGCCCTCTAGTGGGTTAACAATCACACATAATGAGATACATGTCACTTATTGGAAGCAGGGCAGAAAGAAGCTACTGGGTACTGTGATGTTCATACTTTACTTTGAAAAATATAGGAAAAGCTTTTTAAACTATTTATTGGTCCACTCGTGAAAAACAGAGATGACATATTGTTTCAAAAAACACTGATAACACCATTACCATTCTTTTAATCTTGTGCACTATATGTCCTATTGGGGGCCTCTATGTTGGAGAAACAGGACAGAGACTGAGAGCAAGGATGAGATCTCACCGCAACACAATTACAGACAAAAAAATCCATTTACCTGTGGCCAAACATTTCTGTGCTTCAGGACACAACATAAACCATGTGAAAGTTGTCATATTAAAAGACAACTTCAGATCACAGAGCCATCTAAGGGTCTGGGAATACAAATTCATTAAAATGTTTAACTCTGTGGACATAGGACTCAGCCTGTCAGGAGGATTTATGGCCAATTACAAAATCTGAGGAGTCTATTCCAGAGACTCACCAGACCTCTAATCCTACATGGATATTGGGACAATAAAACTCTCAGAAAACTCTCAAAATTCAGGAGTTCCTTGTATATATTACTACTGTATATGGTTTGGAAACCTACCTGAGCACCCTGGTAACTAGAAATTCAGTAGAAGTGCCTTATCCTTTTGAACAAAACATTAACCATGACATACAAAGCCATCCACAACCTGTCTCCTCCTTACATCTGTGACCTAGTCTCCCGGTACCTACCTGCACGCAACCTCAGATCCTCACAAGATCATCTCCTTCTCTACTCCTCTCTTATCCCCTCTTCCCACAATCGCGTACAAGATTTCTCCCGTACCTCGTCCATACTCTGGAACGCTCTATCTCAGTATATCAGACTCTCCCCTACCGTGGAAAGCTTCAAGAGAAACCTCAAGACCCATCTCTTCCAACAAGCCTACAGCCTACAATAACCCTCAGTCCAGTACACCACTGCGCAACCAGCTCTGTCTTCACCTATTGTAACCATCACCCATTCCCTGTAGACTGTGAGCCCTCGCGGGCAGGGTCCTCTCTCCTCCTATACCAGTCTGTTTTGTATTGTTAATAATTGTTGCACGTATACCCTCTTTCACTTGTAAAGCGCCATGGAATAAATGGCGCTATAATAATAAATAATAATAAAAAAATAATAATAATAATATGTATTTTTATTTTTTTAGATACTGTATGTAAACTGTATATATATATATATATATATATATATATATTTATATATATACTGTATAATATATATATATATATATATATATATATATATATATATATATATATATATATATATATATATATATATATATATATATATATATTATATATATGTATATATATATACAGTGCCTACAAGTAGTGTTCAACCCCCTGCAGATTTAGCAGGTTTACACATTCGGAATTAACTTGGCATTGTGACATTTGGACTGTAGATCAGCCTGGAAGTGTGAAATGCACTGCAGTAAAAAAGAATGTTATTTCTTTTTTTTATTTTTTATTTAAATTGTGAAAAGTTTATTCAAAGGGTCATTTATTATTCAACCCCTCAAACCACAAGAATTCTGTTTGGTTCCCCTAAAGTATTAAGAAGTATTTCAGGCAAAAAGAACAATGAGCTTCACATGTTTGGATTAATTATCTCTTTTTCCAGCCTTTTCTGACTAATTAAGACCCTCCCCAAACTTGTGAACAGCACTCATACTTGGTCAACATGGGAAAGACAAAGGAGCATTCCAAGGCCATCAGAGACAAGATCGTGGAGGGTCACAAGGCTGGCAAGGGGTACAAAACCCTTTCCAAGGAGTTGGGCCTACCTGTCTCCACTGTTGGGAGCATCATCCGGAAGTGGAAGGCTTATGGAACTACTGTTAGCCTTCCACGGCCTGGACAGCCTTTGAAAGTTTCTACCCGTGCCGAGGCCAGGCTTGTCCGAAGAGTCAAGGCTAACCCAAGGACAACAAGGAAGGAGCTCCGTGAAGATCTCATGGCAGTGGGGACATTGGTTTCAGTCAATACCATAAGTAATGTACTCCACCGCAATGGTCTCCGTTCCAGACGAGCCCGTAAGGTACCTTTACTTTCAAAGCGTCATGTCAAGGCTCGTCTACAGTTTGCTCATGATCACTTGGAGGACTCTGAGACAGACTGGTTCAAGGTTCTCTGGTCTGATAAGACCAAGATCGAGATCTTTGGTGCCAACCACACACGTGACGTTTGGAGACTGGATGGCACTGCATACGACCCCAAGAATGCCATCCCTACAGTCAAGCATGGTGGTGGCAGCATCATGCTGTGGGGCTGTTTCTCAGCCAAGGGGCCTGGCCATCTGGTCCGCATCCATGGGAAGATGAATAGCACGGCCTACCTGGAGATTTTGGCCAAGAACCTCCGCTCCTCCATCAAGGATCTTAAGATGGGTCGTCATTTCATCTTCCAACAAGACAACGACCCAATTCACACAGCCAAGAAAACCAAGGCCTGGGTCAAGAGGGAAAAAATCAAGGTGTTGCAGTGGCCTAGTCAGTCTCCTGACCTTAACCCAATTGAAAACTTGTGGAAGGAGCTCAAGATTAAAGTCCACATGAGACACCCAAAGAACCTAGATAACTTGGAGAAGATCTGCATGGAGGAGTGGGCCAAGATAACTCCAGAGACCTGTGCCGGCCTGATCAGGTCTTATAAAAGACAATTATTAGCTGTAATTGCAAACAAGGGTTATTCCACAAAAAATTAAACCTAGGGGTTGAAAAATAATTGACCCACACTTTTATGTTGAAAATTTATTAAAATTTAACTGAGCAACATAACTTGTTGGTTTGTAAGATTTATGCATCTGTTAATAAATCCTGCTCTTGTTTGAAGTTTGCAGGCTCTAACTTATTTGCATCTTATCAAACCTGCTAAATCTGCAGGGGGTTGAATACTACTTGTAGGCACTGTATATATCCATATATATGTATATATACAATGCAGACCAAAATTTTGGACACACCTTCTCATTCAAAGAGTTGTCTTTATTTTCATGGCTCTGAAAATTGTACCTTCACATTGAGGGCATCAAAACTATGAATTAACACATGTGAAATGAAATACTTAACAAAAAAGTGTGAAACAACTGAAAATATGTCTTATATTCTAGGTTCTTCAAAGTAACCACCTTGCTTTGATTACTGCTTTGCACACTCTTATCATTCTCTTGATTAGCTTCAAGAGGTAGTCACCGGAATTGGTCTTTCAACAGTCTTGAAGGAGTTCCCAAAGATGCTTAGAATTTGTTAGCCCTTTTGCCTTCACTCTGTGGTCCAGCTCATTCCAAACCATCTCGATTGGGTTCAGGTCTGGTGACTGTGGAGGCCAGGTCATCTGGCGTAGCACCCAATCATTGTCCTTCTTAGTCAAATAGCCCTTACACAGCCTGGAGGTGTGTTTGGGGTCATTGTCCTGTTGAAAAATAAATGATGGTCCAACTAAACGCAAACTGGATAGAATAGCATGCCGCTGCAAGATGCTGTGGTAGCCATGCTGGTACAGTATGCCTTCAATTTTGAATAAGTCCCCAACAGTGTCGCCAGAAAAGCACCCCCACACCATCACACCTTCTCCTCCATGCTTCTCGGTGGGAACCAGCCATATAGAGTCCATCCGTTCACCTTTTCTACAAAGACACGGTGGTTGGATTCAAAGATCTCAAATTTGAACTCATCAGACCAAAGCACAGATTTCCACTGGGCTAATGTCCATTCCTTGTGTTCTGTAGCCCAAACAAGTCTCTTCTGCTTGTTGCCTGTCCTTAGTGGTGATTTCCTAGCAGCTATTTTACCATGAAGGCCTGCTGCACAAAGTCTCCTCTTAACAGTTGTTCTAGAGATGTGTCTCCTGCTAGAACTCTGTGTGGCATTAACCTGGTCTCTAATCTGAGCTGCTGTTAACCTGCGATTTCTGAGGCTGGTGACTCGGAAAAACATATCCTCCGCAGCAGAGGAGACTCTTGGTCTTCCTTTCCTGGGGCGGTCCTCATGTGAGACAGTTTCATTGTAGCGTTTGATGGTTTTTGCCACTGCACTTGAGGACACTTTCAAAGTTCTCCCAATTTTTCAGATTATTACAAAGGCAGGAGAAAAGCAGGTTTAAATATCGCGCCAAAACCACTGGAGTCCGGAGGATATTAGTAAATCCCTTTTATTTTCTCAGGTCTACGCATTTCAGGGACATATCCATCCCCTTCATCAGGACAATATAAAGGGAATAATACCCTATTAATACCCTAATAATACCCAGGTATCATTCCGCTGCCTTCCACACTATTTCCATGCTTAATAAGGAGTTGTGACTGGCATAACCTGACCAGGTGAGTGTTTTTTCCCGACATTCACCCTATACCTGTTTACCGGATAAGACCCTATTTGCGCCTATTCTTTCCACAATTTTTCTTTCCAATTTTTCGGACTGACTGACCTTCATTTCTTAAAGTAATGATGGCCACTCGTTTTTCTTTACTTAGCTGCTTTTTTCTTGTCATAATACAAATTCTAACAGTCTATTCAGTAGGACAATCAGCTGTGTATCCACCAGACTTCTGCACAACACAACTAATGGTCCCAACCCCATTTATAAGGCAAGAAATCCCACTTATTAAACCTGACAGGGCACACCTGTGAAGTGAAAACCATTTCCGGTGACTACCTCTTGAAGCTCATCAAGAGAATGCCAAGAGTGTGCAAAGCAGTAATCAAACCAAAAGGTGGCTACTTTGAAGAACCAAGAATATAAGACATATTTTCAGTTGTTTCACACTTTTTTGTTAAATATTGATTCCACATGTGTTAGTTATGTACTGTATATATAATATATATACAGTACAGATCAAAAGTTTGGACACATCTTCTCACTCAAAGAGTTTTCTTTATTTTCAGGACTCTGAAAATTGTAGATTCATATTAAAGGCATCAAAACTATGAATTAAAACATGTGGAATGAAATACTTAAAAAAAGTGTGAAACAACTGACAATATGTCTTATATTCTAGGTTCTTCAAAGTAGCCACCTTTTGCTTTCATTAATACTTTGCACACTCTTGGCATTCTCTTGATGAGCTTTAAGAGGTAGTCACCGGAAATGGTTTTCAAACAGTCTTGATGGAGTTCCCAGAGATGCTTAGCACTTGTTGGCCCTTTTGCCTTCACTCTGCGGTCCAGCTCACCCCAACCCATCTCGATTGGGTTCAGGTCTGGTGACTGTGGAGACCAGGTCATCTGGCATAGCACCCCATCACTGTCCTTCTTAGTCAAATAGCCCTTACACAGCCTGGAGGTGTGTTTGGGGTCATTGTCCTGTTGAAAAATAAATGATGGTCCAACTAAACGCAAACCGGATAGAATCGCACGCCGCTGCAAGATGCTGTGGTAGCCATGCTGGTTTAGTATGCCTTCAATTTTGAATAAATCCCCAACAGTGTCACCAGCAAAGCACCCCCAAACCATCACACCTCCTCCTCCATGCTTCACGGTGGGAACCAGCCATATAGAGTCCATGTGTTCACCTTTTCTACAAAGACACGGTGGTTGAATCCAAAGATCTCAAATTTGGACTCATCAGACCAAAGCACAGATTTCCACTGGTCTAATGTCCATTCCTTGTGTTCTTTAGCCCAAACAAGTCTCTTCTGCTTGTTGCCTGTCCTTAGCGGTGGTTTCCTAGCAGCTATTTTACCATGAAGGCCTGCTGCACAAAGTCTCCTCTTAACAGTTGTTCTAGAGATGAGAAGGTGTATCCAAACTTTTGGTCTGTACTGTGTGCATGTATATATATATATATATATATATATATATATATATATATATATATTATTGTGAGATGCCGAGGGGAGAAGTACTAGAGAACAGGTATGTTTCCCCTCGGTTCACTTCAGTCTGGTAGTGGAAACTACCCTTGATAGTGGGCTTCGAGTCGAGTGGCACCAACATCTGAGGTAAGTGACCCCCAGATAGTACCACCAGAGGTGGATATTGCAGACCTGCTATCCAAGACCCAAATACAAGAAACCAAGGAGTTCGTACAGAGAAATGCAGATATTTTTTCAGGAGTACCTGGCCGTACTCACCTAATTAAACATGACATTGTCACCGACCCTCAGACACGAGTAAGGTTAAAACCGTATCGAATTCCTGAGGCTCGGAGACAAGCCATTGCCCAGGAAGTAGAGAAAATGCTGGCGCTCGGGGTTATTGAGGAGTCTTGGAGTGAGTGGGCTAGTACTATCGTGCTGGTGCCCAAGCCCGATGGGACTATCCGGTTCTGTAACGGTTTTCGCAAGTTGAATGAGGTATCGAAATTCGATGCCTACCCCATGCCAAGAGTTGATGAACTTATAGAGAGACTAGGTTCAGCCAGATACATATTCACTATTGACTTAACAAAAGGTTATTGGCAGATTCCCCTCACTTACTCTGCCAAAGAGAAAACTGCCTTTGTTACGCCACAGGGACTGTTCCAGTACCGGGAAATACCATTTGGTTTGCATGGAGCCCCAGCCACCTTCCAACGACTAATGGATATTGTCCTAAAGCCCCATGTCCAGTATGCATCCGCATATTTGGACGATATCATTATCTTTAGTGATAACTGGGAAACTCATTTGGCAAAGGTGCAAGCTGTCTTGGACTCTCTAAGGGCTGCCGGGTTGACTGCCAATCCCAAGAAGTGTACATTGGGGTTGGAAGAAGCTCGCTATCTGGGATACCTCATTGGTAGAGGAGTTATAAAACCTCAGGCAAACAAAGTGGACGCTATTCAGAATTGGCCACAACCGGTCACCAAAAGACAGGTCAGAGCCTTTTCATCAAAAATTTTGCTACCATCGCAGCCCCACTCACGAATCTTACCAAGGGGTCAACCTCTGTCTCAATAAAGTGGAACACAGAAGCAGAGGACGCCTTTCAAAGGTTGAAAAAGGCTTTATGTGACCAACCAGTGTTTGTTACCCCAAACTTTACACGGGAGTTTATTGTTCAAACAGATGCCTCTGGTGTTGGCCTCGGCGCGGTGTTTTCACAAGAAGTGAACGGCGAGGAACACCCATTGGGCTATCTAAGCAGAAAACTTACGGAGGCAGAACAAAAATACAGTGTGGTTGAGCGAGAAGCCTTAGCTGTGAAGTGGGCCCTGGAAACCCTGCGCTATTATTTACTAGGACGCCGTTTTCAGCTAGTGACGGACCATTCACCCCTGACATGGATGTCCCAGGCAAAAGAGGGCAATGCGCGGGTGACATGCTGGTTCTTGGCGTTACAAAATTTTAAATTTTCAGTGGAGCACAGAGCAGGCACGGCGCATGGGAATGCAGACGCGTTGTCTAGAATGCACTGCTTGGTAAGTCATGGTGTCCGACCCCACGGGCTCAAACAGAGGGGGGGGAGTATGTGAGATCCCGAGGGGAGAAGTACTAGAGAACAGGTATGTTTCCCCTCGGTTCATTTCATATGTCTCCGTGTATTGATTGTGGAGCGGTCGGCCCATGCAAATGGGCTGGGAAAGTTATATCTGGCTCAGCAATAAGTTAGTCACTGAAGCCTGTTTATTTCAGTGTAATTTTGGGTTCGGTTTCTCCTGGAGCAATCAGTAGGAATGGCAGTGGGACTGGTTGCTCCCTTCTCCACATTCAATCCAGGGTTTTGATTCCTCACTGGATCAGCTGAAATACTCAGGAGGCATTCAGAACAGAGAACCTGCTGAGGATAGCAGTATAGCCTCATGGCTGCTGGGGCTGAGACTTTATACCTCCACTGGCTGTGCTGAGGAACCCACACAGTAAGAGAATACTGTTTGTTTGTTACATAGGATTATTTTGTAGTTAGCATTCTGTTGTTAGTTAGTGGCCAGACGGCCTTAGACATTTATTTTCCTGTTTTTGCATGTGTAACACTGAGGCATGAGTGCACACAATAAACACAGCGGTGGCCGTATCTGTGTGGTACCTGCCAGTCTGCCGCTGTCATCTGTGAATCCATAGCCACTCGCTTGGACCAAAGCAAAGATCCCAGCTGAGGTATATCCCCTGTCTCACAATATATATATATATATATATATATATATATATATATATATATATATATCAGTGGAACCTTTGATTACGAGCATAATTGGTTCTGGGAGTGTGCTCTTAAACAGAGTTACTCTTATATCAATGCAAATTTTCCCATGGGAGATAATTGAAGCACAGACAATTCGTTCAACAACCCAAAAATATTTACTTTATTTATACAAACTTATTACAGTAATACAAAATAATGTACTGTATTCATATAAAATTATTACGGTACAGTAATACAAAATACTGAATAGTATAGTAAAAAACATATAAAGCAAATTAAACTGCACTTTAGCTTACAATAAAATTGTTGGTGTGTGAGAGGCACAGTTCAAGCAATATGCTGTACTGGTTAGCGGAAAGTACAATACTGTATCCCCAAATGCAAATTGATAGACATGCTATATAGTATATACTGTACTGTACAATGGTATACAGTATACAATACATATGTACAGAAAATTACCTTCAGAGCCGGTTAGAGCGGGGTGATAGGACAGAACTGGAAGTGTGCACGGTGGGAATTTGCTCTTCTTGCAAAGCATTTCTCTTAAACCAAGCTACAAATTTGTAAAAAGCTTTGCTTGTCTTGCAAAATGCTCTCAAACCAAGTTACTCTTAAACCAAAGTTCCACTGTAATATATATATATATATATATATATATATATAATTGCCTTATTCTGTCTGTCTTGCTCCAAAATTGTGTCCTTACGGTGACACAAAGCTGATTGGCCGCTGGGCTCGCCGTGGCCTCGCCCCCCCGCACGGATTGGCCGCTCGCCCAGGCTGCGCCCCCACACGGATTGGCCGGCCGCTCGCCCAGGCTCCGCCCCCCCCACAGATTGGCCTCTCGCCCCGGCACCCTGCAGGCATTGGCAACTCCGCCACGCCCCGCCCCCCTCACGCAATGCACGCTAGCTCTGGCCCCGCCCCCCCACGCATTCCCCGAACCAACACGGTCACGGAGCCACTACTCCCAGGTGAGTACTATACCCCCTGGAGCCCACATCAGCGTACGCCGCCAAACCAGCCGACACATACCCTCGCATTGCTGGGGCTGGCCGGCGTATGCTGGTGTGGGCTCCTGTGCGAGCAGGGGACGAGATACGCTGGTAACCATGGTAGCATAGTTACCAGTGCATCAAGGTCCTGCAGCGGCGGACCATACACACACGCACACACATAACAGCACACACACACACACACATACACACACACATCAGATCACACTCACTCTCACACACACCTCACACACACATCACATCGCATCCACACACTCACAACATCCTGGAATATCGCTTGCTTCTCGGCGGCGATACTGTGCTGTGAGCTTCCAGGACCTGCCGGAGGATCACATGGCCAGAAGCATGTGGTATCTCCGGATGTTGTGAGTGTGAGCGTGTATGTGCAATATCGTCAATGTGTGTGTGCGTGAGTGTATGCGATTGTGTGTGTGTGAGTGTATGCGATCGGATCTGTGAGTGTCGGCAGAGGAGCACGGCGTGCTGGAGGAGGCTGGGAGGAGAGAGGCTGATCCTGGGGAAGGCTGGGATGGGGAGGCTGAGAGAAGAGAGGCTGATGCTGGGGAAGGCTGAGGCTGGGGTAGGCTGGGAGGAGAGAGGCTGATGCTGGGGACCGAAAAGGCTGATGCTGGGAGGAGAGAGGCTGATGCTGGGTGAGGCTGAGGCTGGGGTAGGCTGGGAGGAGAGAGGCTGATGCTGGGAGGAGAGAGGCTGATGCTGGGAGGAGAGAGGCTGATGCTGGGAGGAGAGAGGCTGATGCTGGGAGGAGAGAGGCTGATGCTGGGGGTGGCTGAGGCTGGGGTAGGCTGGGAGGAGAGAGGCTGATGCTGGGAAGAGAGAGGCTGATGCTGGGAAGAGAGAGGCTGATGCTGCGGGTAGAGAGGCTGATGCTGGGGAAGGCTGATGCTGGGGGAGGCTGAGGCTGGGGTAGGCTGGGAGGAGAGAGGCTGATGCTGGGGACAGAAAAGGCTGATGCTGGGAGGAGAGAGACTGATTCTGGGAGGAGAGAGGCTGATGCTGGGGGAGGCTGAGGCTGGGGTAGGCTGGGAGGAGAGAGGCTGATGCTGGGAGGAGAGAGGCTGATGTTGGGAGGAGAGAGGCTGATGCTGGGAGGAGAGAGGCTGATGCTGGGAGGAGAGAGGCTGATGCTGGGAGGAGAGAGGCTGATGCTGGGAGGAGAGAGGCTGATGCTAGGGACAGAAAAGGCTGATGCTGGGAGGAGAGAGGCTGATGCTGGGGACAGAAAAGGCTGATGCTGGGAGGAGAGAGGCTGATGCTGGGATGAGAGAGGCTGATGCTGGGGACAGAGAGGCTGATGCTGGGGACAGAGAGGCTGATGCTGGGGACAGAGAGGCTGATGCTGGGGACAGAGAGGCTGATGCTGGGGACAGAGAGGCTGATGCTGGGGGTAGAGAGGCTGATGCTGCGGGTAGAGAGGCTGATGCTGGGAGGAGAGAGGCTGATGCTGCGGGCAGAGAGGCTGATGCTGCGGGTAGAGAGGCTGATGCTGGTGCAGCATGGGGGATGGAGCACGATGGGGAGTGTGCAGCATGGCGGATGGAGCACGTTTGGGAGTGCACAGCATGGTGGATGGAGCATGTTTGGGAGTGCACAGCATGGCGAATGGAGCACGTTTGGGAGTGCGCAGCATGGCGGATGGAGCACGTTTGGGAGTGCGCAGCATGGCGGATGGAGCACGTTTGGGAGTGCAGAGTATGGCGGATGGAGCACGTTTGGGAGTGCGCAGCATGGCCGATTGAGCACGTTTGGGAGTGCGCAGCATGGCGGATGGAGTACGTTTGGGAGTGCGCAGCATGGCGGATGGAGCACGTTTGGGAGTGCGCAGCATGGCGGATGGAGCACGTTTGGGAGTGCGCAGCATGGCGGATGGAGCACGATGGGGAGTGCGCTGCATGGGGGATGGAGCACGATGGGGAGTGCGGAGTATGGCGGATGGAGCACGTTTGGGAGTGCGCAGCATGGCGGATGGAGCACGTTTGGGAGTGCGCATCATGGCGGATGGAGCACGTTTGGGAGTGCGCAGCATGGCGGATGGAGCACGTTTGGGAGTGCGCAGCATGGGAGATGGAGCACGATGGGGGGTGCGCAGCATAGGGGATGGAGCACGTTTGGGAGTGCACAGCATGGCGGATGGACCACGTTTGGGAGTGCGCAGCATGGCGGATGGACCACGTTTGGGAGTGCGCAGCATGGCGGATGGACCACGTTTGGGAGTGCGCAGCATGGCGGATGGAGCACGTTTGGGAGTGCGCAGCATGGCGGATGGAGCACGTTTGGGAGTGCGCAGCATGGCGGATGGAGCACGTTTGGGAGTGCGCAGCATGGCGGATGGAGCACGTTTGGGAGTGCGGAGTATGGCGGATGGAGCACGTTTGGGAGTGCGCAGCATGGCGGATGGACCACGTTTGGGAGTGCGCAGCATGGCGGATGGACCACGTTTGGGAGTGCGCAGCATGGCGGATGGACCACGTTTGGGAGTGCGCAGCATGGCGGATGGAGCACGTTTGGGAGTGCGCAGCATGGCGGATGGAGCACGTTTGGGAGTGCGCAGCATGGCGGATGGAGCACGTTTGGGAGTGCGCAGCATGGCGGATGGAGCACGTTTGGGAGTGCGCAGCATGGCGGATGGAGCACGTTTGGGAGTGCGCAGCATGGCGGATGGAGCACGTTTGGGAGTGCGCAGCATGGCAGATGGAGCACGATGGGGAGTGCGCTGCATGGGGGATGGAGCACGATGGGGAGTGCGGAGTATGGCGGATGGAGCACGTTTGGGAGTGCGCAGCATGGCGGATGGAGCACGTTTGGGAGTGTGCATCATGGCGGATGGAGCACGTTTGGGAGTGCGCAGCATGGCGGATGGAGCACGTTTGGGAGTGCGGAGCATGGGAGATGGAGCACGATGGGGGGTGCGCAGCATAGGGGATGGAGCACGATGGGGGGTGCGCAGCATAGGGGATGGAGCACGATGGGGGATGCGCAGCATAGGGGATGGAGCACGATGGGGAGTGCGCTGCATGGGGGATGGAGCACGATGTGGAGTGCGCTGCATGGGGGATGGAGCACGATGGGAAGTGCACACCTCCACCCAACACACACACACACACACACACACGTGCGCACTGCACAACACACCACACACACACACTGGGAACCACAAACAACTGCCCTACACAGACACCCACACACACAGACAACGCTGCACACACACAACACCCAACACACAAACACCGCGGCACACACAAATATACGCACATACCGCACAACACACACATTGCACAAAACATACCTCCCCCCAAAACACACCACACACACACAAACCGCGCAACACACACACACAATACTACAGACACACAGCGCTCCACAAACAACGCAACACACGCAACACACATACAACACCGCTCTCACCCCCCGTCACACCCAGACAACACCCAGAACATGTACAGCGCCCTACACAAACACTTGGTAACTACACACAACAACATCTATATATATAACAAAAATCATACATGAACTACACAATACGTAAATTCTAGAATTCCCGATGCGTAGAATCGGGCCGCCTTCTAGTATATATATATAAAAGCAGTGTCTTATTGAGTTTGTTCAAATAGATGTGGAGATAATTCATTGTGCACAAATCACTGATTTTGTTGTTTATTTATATCATATATTCACAAGGGATTTCAGTCCTTTTTAATACCAGTATATCTATTATATTCCGTAAAAAAATCAGAGGATATAATCACCATCCATTTGACACACTAAACACAAAAAATAATATTGATTATTAATAATAATAATAATAATAAATACCATGAATTATAAATAATTATAGATTATAATAATTATGATTTTGTTATTGCCCATTTGACTGAGTGCGGATGTGTATTAGTAAAATGAAGGACACTATTCCTATCTGTTGATCTCTATATAAATCGGCAGACAATGACAATATTGGTTCTTAATAACCAGGGTATCTAAATAGCTCACTCTATGCTGGTTGTATGCATATGGGAAGGGCCAATAGAGTCTTTGCTGATATTTGAGGATTTTATCAGCTGTCATCATATTCACTGCTCCCCACGCTCAGGATTATGGGAATGGGAAGCAGTGAATATCAATTCTCTTTAATATCGGACACAAGTGATTACCCAGCAGCTTCAGTAGCCGGTGGCTGGGTGATCATGTGTGCTGGAATTAAAAAGAATGAAAATTAACTGCTCCCCATGCCGATAATTCCGTCAACCTCTAAGGGCTGGCTTAAAGCGAGATTGTGGGCGTGGAGAGCAGTGAATATGCAATCTGTTAAAAAGCAGGTACACGTGTTCTCCCCAGCTTCTGCCTCCTGTGAATGCATGCCGCCATCACCACCGTGAGCAGCACTGCTGGCACCAGCTCATCCAGCATTTGCCAGTACTACCAGATATCCAGTCCAGCCCCTCATGTATGAAAAGTAAGACATAATATTTTATGAAACAATTCTAGCAGTTTTTATAGCCTACAATAATATATCTACTGTCACAGGTTTTGCTCCCATTTCTAAAAGTTGACCATGTCTCGCAAAGAGAGAAAAGTTTACAGAGCAGATACGAGTTTAATTCTTTTTAATAGAAAATGCACTAAGGACTGGATGGGTGATGGTGAGGAGTTGGAGAGATGATTGGTAAGCTTCTCATAAAGAGGTCTTTTATTTTTTACATCTTACATTTATCTCGGATCTCGGGACTGCTGAGCATAATAAGGTACCGTACATTAAATTTGAACAGAATCCATGCAAACAGGCAAATTCATATTTCGCCTTATCCACTCATCTGTAGTGCAGACCAACATTTACACATTGCAATAAAGCTCAGCCTAATGTTCTACAACTCTTCGGCAAATAGCATAACGTTAGAAAGGAAAAATATTTCTATATCTGTTTTGGATCAATCAGGATTCAAAGCTTTTAATATTACTAAGTATTATAACTTATCCAGAATTTTGGTCAAATGCTTTTTAACTCTTTTTTTTTTTTTTTAATCGAGTTAAATTGGGTAATCCAGCATGCAATTCTGTTTTAATGATCATTTGCATAAGTCCGTAAAAAAATGGATGAGCACATTGAAAATTGATGTAAAAATGGTTCACCCTAATTGACCAATCTAAATAATAGTGTACGGAATAAAAATGTTAAGAAGCTGATGAATACGATATGCATATGTTACCATATTCTAAAATCTTCCTCTCAGCAGATTTCAGGATGGAAGTTTTGTCTGTTAATAAAAGAAAAGAGAGAACAAGCAATATGTAATATATAAACCTTGTTCCATTTTCATGGGACATTTCAAAGTGTGCCCTTCAAGAATATATTGCCGACGAGTATCTTGTAGCATTTATTGCACCACTTGCCTGTTTCAGTATTTCTGGTGATTGAGATTTATTGCCTTCCTCTTGCTTTGTGTGTAATTTATCACATCTCTTAACCAGGTAAAATAGAACCAACAAGAGTACATCTGAAGGCTGCAATATTTCAGTTATTGGAAGAATCAATGCAGGTCAAATGTGCTCTGGTTGTTAGCAAATTTCCTTCCAAGCTTATTACTTCTGGAACATCTAGTCATACAAGGATTTCTTTTTACAGTAGATGTGATTTATGATCAAATTGCTTTAATGCCTTTAGACTATGAATAATCATACTTGCCAGTTTCAGAGAAAGGAAACAGATAAAGTGACTGACAAAGTAACAGATTTGTCATGCATTGTTTTATTCTATTGTTATAGTTCAGTAAAATGCAATTTTCTATTGTGTCTTTTATTATTATTTAGTTTTATTATTTTGGTAAGTCTTTAATCATTTTTACATAATATTTCTATGCCTTTTGCATAGCAAAATTTTACTTAAAGAAGCACTTTCAATAACTTTGTGTGAAATGTGGTGTGTGTTAAAATATTTATCGATCACCGTCTTCCGCCATTTCCAGTGCTGGTCAAGTCATCTTCTCACTCACATGACTTCTATTCCGACTTGCCAACTCACACTGGGGTCTATGTGTGAACCAGAATTCATATTGTAATGTAAGCATAGCCATTGCTCCATTTGCATACATTGTAAAAGTTCCTATCACACATAGACCCTTGTATGAGCCATCAAGTCAGAATAGAAATCACGTGAGTCCAAAGAGGATCTGAGCAGTGCTGAAAATTGGCAAAAATGGAAATTGGTAAGTAAATTAACACACTATGTTACACACATTTGGCTAATAAAAAAAATCACTGGGAGAGCTTTTTAAAGTTTTAAGGTATGTTTCTACGAGGTGGATAAATAGACAGACTTTTCAGAAGCTACTCTGCTTAAGAGATCTCAAGAGTTCCCTGATTGTCAAATCTAGGTTGGCAAAGAGAGGTGTCAGGAAGTCAAAGGTACGAACAATAGGAGGAAAATCATCACATGGTGTTTGGCTCTAAACTCACCGAGTGTCATGGCAGCATCACACGCTGTTCAGACTTTAGATTCTGACACTCCACACTATGCTTTCTCTGGTGGTTCTGAGTTGCACAGGCAGGCTTGGGCATCAACCAGCTTTGTGCTTATTAGTGATGGGGCTATCAGGAGTTAATTTGTCCAAGCCTGCTGGTTACCTTTTGGATCACATGTTATGATAGACTTTTCACAGCTACTCCCTGTCTTTTTAAGATGGAGGAATCTGGCTTCCCATGTTGACAATAGCTTTTTGCTAACCCATTTCAGTGTGCTGTTGTGTACCTGTTGCTGGTGATTTACTGTGTGCTACTTGGTGTGCTGTGGATATCCTCTTATCATCTGGTTATTTCCTCCTTGCTCTTTATTTCCCCCTGATCATGTATTATGTTATATCTCTGTGTGTGCTAGCTGTATGATCAAGTTTTGGTTTGTCCACATCTGAGTTCACCACTCCTTTCTCGTTCCTCCTTTGGGGTGAGGCAGAGGTTGTAATAGATCAGAGCTGGCCAGGAGCAAGGTAAGGAAGGCGGCCTAGACATCGTCTGCATTGGAAATATCTCTGGGAGTAGGGATAGCTAGGGCCCACTAAAGCCTGGGAGACAGTCTAGGAGCCCCGGTCCCCTGTTATCCCCTACCACCCAGTGACAAAGTTAAGCCATAGACGTCCCGCAACAAATCAGCCAAAAACTAGGGCTCTCTATCAGCACAAAAAGCAGCATCAAATGCTCGTGTGGGAAAAGTAAATCAAACTGTCCTCTTATTCTTTATGAGGGTTTTTCTGGTAATCATGTGGCATCCTAAAGTAGTGCACGGTCATTGTCATTTTTACATCCTCACCATCTACTTCTTTCTGTATCCTTCCATCGCCTCCCCTTTTGCATTGTCAGGTAGCCATATGTGTGCCCAGGAAACGTTCTTCCAGTTGTCCATTTGTGTTGAAACTAAATTTCCACATGTCCAAGTTCACCATAATTGTTGCCATACCACGTGGGTTGTACTTCCTTTGGAACATAATGAAATATAATGAAATATGCTCAGCCTCAATGAAATATTTAGTGGTCATTATTATTATTTCTCGCAGAAACCTGTCCATGCATTACACTCTCACATGGCAGAGATGCACTCCTTTACTAGCAGCTATTATACCTAGTGACATTACTTGTTTTTATGGTTTATTGAGTCAATGTTTTCAAAACAGACTAACAACAAGAGCCAAGTATGTGGACGTCACCTACTTGGTTCTGTGCTCCTGCTACATTCTGGTAAATACCTACTGTATGATTTATCTTTATTTAGTTTTCCTTGTCTACCGGCTCTGTATGGCTTTTAGTCATTACCTGTGCCCTCTGACTAGTAAAGCAGCCTTTCATTATGCTATACACCTGCAACTCCATGTAGTTGCTATATAGGGTGCTTTCCATGCTGCAACATCGCGAGTGATAGCTCGCGATGTCGTGCACGATAGTACCCGCCCCCGTCGTTCGTGCAACATTTGGTGATCAATGCCGTTGCGAACATTATTGCTACGGCAGCGTCACACGCACATACCTTTTCAGTGACGTCGCTGTGACCGCCGAACAATCCCTGCTTCAAGGGGGAGGTGCGTTCGACGTCATAGCAACTTCCCTGCAGCATCACTAAGCGGCCGCCCAATAGCAGAGGAGGGGCGCCTCCTTCCTTCCTCATTGCCGGTGGACGCAGGTAAGGAGATGTTCGTTGTTCCTGCGGTGTCACACATAGCGATGTGTGGTGCCGCAGTAACGACGAACAACATCATACCTGCAGCAGCAACGATATTATGAAAAGGAGCGATGTGTCAACAATCAACGATTTTTGATGCTTTTGAGATCGTTGATCGTCGCTCCTTGGTGTCACACGCTGTGATATCGCTAACGGCGCCGGATGTGCGTCACTAACAACGTGACCCCGACAATATATCATTAGCGATGTCGCAGCGTGTAAAGCACCCTTATGACCTCATTATTTACAACTACATGGTTTCATTATTGCTGCATATTATGGCAGCAATTTTGTGTATATATAGTGTTTACATATAACAATATTACCTCCTAGCACGAGACATTTTACTTTGTTTTCACAGCCTATTTTTGTACTATTATTAATATTACACCTTATTTGTGGTGTTTGGTACCTCTGGCAATTGTTTTTATACTTAACTCTTATCTAACTATATCTTTTGCAAATTGTACCCGTCTACTGTGCATCATGCAGGTCTGTCCTGTTTGTGACACCCCTTTTGATTCCAGGCAATTGGGTGTGTTTTTTAAAAACTTTAATTTATGTATTTTTTATTGAAAACTAATACAAAACAGACATTGCTATTTTGTGACCTTTTGTTCGGTTCTCTCTTTTTGGCTTATGTCGGAACTTTGAGGATTTTTTAAAAGTAAAAAGTTGATGAACAAGGGAGTGTGGGGAAGTTTTTATTAAAATAACCTTTATTTATGTGTATATGTGTGTTTTTTTTTTACTTTACTTTATTTATTAGTTAAAGCTAAAAACACCCTATAGTGCCACATGAAAGGTACTAAAGGATGTAAGTGTACAGTATGTAGAAGGGGACTTACTTTGGTTTTGTCAACTTCTAGAGGACAGTGTGTGTTGAGCATTGCGTCACAGAGTCCTGTATAGACCCGATGACGCAATGCGGCCAGTCAATCCTAGCCAAGTCAGTACATAGCATGGTTTTTATGGCTCTGGAAGTGTCCACTGCCAAATAGCTTGTTTACTGGCTATGCCACTTTTTTTGGACAAATTTCTGACTTTTTTTTAACCTCATAGATAAAAGTAAACCTAATCATGTTTGGTGTCTGCGAACTCGCACTGACCTGAGGCATCACAGTGACACATCAGTTTTACTATATAGTGAACACTGTGAATAAAATATCTCAAAAACAATAATGCAATCGCACTTTTTTTGCCATTTTTCCACATTTGGATTTTTTTTGCCATTTTCCAGTGCACTATATGGTGAAACTCTTGTTTTTTTTAAAAAAAGTACGGCTAGTTCCCCAAAAAACGAGCCCTCACATGAAAAATAAAAAAGTTACGTCTCTCGTAAGAAGAATGGCGAAAATAAAATGGAAAGCGCAAAATCGACCGGTCGTGAAGGGGTTAATTATAGTTTGTTTCTATGAAAAATTTAGGTTTTCATGATTACTATTTTCTTTAACATCATCATTATAGTTATTAATATACATTTTTGAGCCTTCACTTGTTTTATTTTCCCCAGTAGGCTGTAAGATTTGAAAAAAAATCAAGGCTTATGACTATTATTTTTCAAAAGATATAATTACTGGTGCTTTGACTGGTGTGAATTTCTTCAGTGTGCCCCTGCCCTGTAATGTGTCTCTGCACAGGACTTGGAACATAAAAAACTGTTGTAATGTTATTTTCACCACTAACGCACATGGACAGAAAGGTTATATCGTTATATAAATATAGAAACGACATACTGTGCATATGTTAAATAAGTAAACTTTATTTTAAATCCCTTTCTATTTGAATCTAAGCTATTTTCTAATTTACTCATGCTAAAAATTCCCTATTGAACTCTAACTACACTATCTAACTGGTATTCTATTTTTTTTCTAGTTCCTGACTGATGGAGATTTGTTTGAGAATCCCAGTGGATGCTAGGATACTCAAACAAAATGTCATCAGGTGGAAGAGGCTGTGGCATTGACTGCAGTCTCAGTCCCATCATGACTCTTTTTTAGAGGATAGACTGGGGCTGGTATGTCCATCCCTGCGAGCTGTGCACTGTGTGATTTGCACAGTGCACATCACCCACTCTGTTATCTGCTCAGAACAGTAATAATCCGCTGGTAACAGAGCGGTTGCTATACCCAGCATGCAGGAGACAAGCACCACCCTGCTGGTGATATCACTGTTCTCATGCATGCCGGATAGAGTTTAGCGCGGCTCGCGGTTCGTGGTTCGTGGTTCTCCAGTTCGCGGCTCGAGTGATTTTGGGGGCTGTTCTAGATCGAACTAGAACTCGAGCTTTTTTGCAAAAGCTCGATAGTTCTAGATACGTTCGAGAACGGTTCTAGCAGCAAAAAGCAGGGCTTTATACAGCTACAGTGTGCAGGAGCCATCGCTGGCAGCCTGCCAGAAGCTGTTAACCAAGATAAACATCGGGTATCCAACCAAAGCGCTTTGGTTAGTAACCCAATGTTTATCCTAGTTACGTGCAGGAAGCCCACACTTCCCCGCTCAGCTCGCTCCGCCCCCTCCTGCCCGCGGCATGTACACACGTGTACACACACACACACACACACACACACACACACACACACACACATGGTCCCGCTCGGCTTACCTGCGGTGATGAAGTCCCGCCATCCCGACCTCAGCGCTGTCACTGTCCTCCATGGCCGCCGCTTGTCACATCACCTTCTCTCGCTTCCGACCCGAGACTGACTAGCGGTGATGTCACGGGCTTCTCGCGATACTTGGTGTGAAGGCGCCGGTCAATGAACTCAGTGACAGGTGCTGTCAGTGTGCTGGAGATCACAGCGCAGGTAATGTACCTCGCTGACAGCAGCACTTGTCATCCCCTGCAGTGACCTGGGCTGACCCATTGATGTTAGCTCAGGTCACTGCACTGCTCTCCCAGCCAATGGGGAACATCCTGCTCTTCATTGACTGGGACAGTGTGGATCGTCATGGCAACCCCTTGGATTACACCAGACCTGGATTTGTTTTTCTTTCTAATAAATTGGTTAAAGAGGGAATGTTTTGGGGGAGTGTTTTTTCAAATAAAAATGTGTTAGTCGTCTATTTTTTTTTATTACTGACTGGGTTGGTGATGTCGGGTATCTGATAGACGCCTGACCTCAAAAACCCCAGGGCTTGATGCCAGGTGACATTACACATCTGGTATTAACCTCATATATTACCCCATTTGCCACCGCACCAGGGCGCGGGATGAGCTAAGGCGAAGCACCAGAATTGGCGCATCTAATGGATGCGCCACTTCTGGGGTGGCTGCGGCCTGCTATTTTTAGGCTGGGGAGAGTCCAATAACCATGGACCTCCCTAGTCTGAGAATATCAGACCCCAGCTGTCTGCTTTACCTTGGCTGGTGATCCAATTTTGGGGGGACCCCTACGTGTTTTGTTTTTATTTAATTATTTATTTAATTTAAAATAACAGCGTGGGGTGCCCTCAGTTTTGGATTACCAGCCAAGGTGAGGTTGCCAGCTGTGGTCTGCAGGCTGCAGCCGTCTGCTTTACCCTAGCTGGCTACAAAACTAGGGGGAACCCTACGTCATTTTTTTTTTTTCATTTTTTTGGCTAAATACAAAGCTAAGCACCCCTTAGTGCCACATGAAAGGCACCAAAGGGTGCAAAATTACAAAATGCAGGAGAGTGGGACATTATGTGTCTTTCTGCCATTATAATGACAGAAAAGACTGATATGAAGTGCACAAGCACAGAAAAATCACCAGAGCGCTCTACGCTGTGAAAACCAGTAGAAAATGGCACTGGAGGGAACATGTGACCGCCTCATGTAGGATGAAGCTATGGATCCTGGGTAACTTTATGCATTTACCCTCCTTCAGTTTTTTTGCAGTACACAAAAAAAACGGAAGGCACACGGATGACAAACAGATGACATACGGACCGTCTACGGAACGGAAACGGATGCCACACGGATGCACCCGCGAAAAAAAATGGACTGTTTTTTGCAGACCGAAAAAATGGATCGGTCGTGTTAATGTAGCCTTATTCTGATCTGCCGTTTATAAACAGCAGGCAGAAATAAGTGAATAACGCTCCCCGGCATCAGAAAATCTCCAGGGTTTCAGGGCTAGATGAGACCCTGGAGATCATGATTCAGGACGGTTTTTCCGGTCCCCGCTCACGTGATCACAGGTATACACCGTACACCGATGATCACGTTACAGTAAATGACAGCGCCGGTAAAAAATTATTTATCTCCCATCTGGCATGAACAAACACTTCTTCTCCACTTCTTCTCCACTTCTTCTCTACTTCTCCATTTCTCCACTTTTTCTCCACTTTTTCTCCACTTTTTCTCCACTTTTTCTCCACTTTTTCTACATTTTTTTCTCCACTTTTTCTTCACTTTTTCTTCACTTTTTCTCCACTTTTTCTCCACTTTTTCTCCACTTTTTCTCCACTTCTCCACTTCTTCTCCACTTTTTCTCCACTTTTTCTACATTTTTTTCTCCACTTTTTCTCCACTTTTTCTCCATTCTTTTCTCCATTTTTTTCTCCATTTTTTCTACATTTTTTCTCCACTTTTTCTCCGTTCTTTTTCTATGGTCGGTCTACCCATTAGCTCTGCCATGCATAATGTAGCTCTACACCTACTGCACATGTTACTTTATGATTGACATCTCTTTCGTACCAGAGCTGTCTAAGCCTACTCTGACCCCATATTTGTCATTACTATATTGTCCTTGTACTGTATTATGACATTTGTATCATGTGTTTCATTTCTTGCTGTGTTGCAATTTTTTTGCTGCATCCCAATTGTACCTCTACATTGTTCGAGTTTGTTATTGTTCTCTCACTCTTATGTGATACTGATTATTGTCATTTTTCATAATTACATGCAGAGAAGTCCAATCTGACGAAGGCTCAGGCCTAAACGTCATTTGTAACTTGTTTTGGACAAAAACATATATGCTTATGAAAAATTTTTTTTTCTTAATACGGACCAATAAAGAGTGATTTTGCATTACTATCCGTTGTGACTTACTGACTTAGTCTGGGAGATTTAGAGTGCCGAGGTTACTCACTAATTTTATCTATTATTACCTCTGAGCACCTATATACCAGTGAGCAGAGCTTCCTTTACATTAGTTCTCCTGATTAGGCATGCCCTTAACTCATGAGCAGGGCATTGCAGCTTTGGTAGCAACCATTACGACATGGACTCTGCTGCTGTGGACCCGGGGAGAGTGAGTGCAGATTCATTGCACCCACACTCCTCACATGAAGGGTCCGCACTCCTAGAAAATGGGTGATACGTTCCCTGAGTGTCTCCCCCCCCATATTCTAGACGGTCCAGAGTCGTCGTGGGACCCCTTTATTTTTTTTCTTACAATAAATTGGTGAAAGAGGAAATGTTTTGGGGACTGTTTTTTCAAATAAATTTATTTTGTCGATTTTTTTTTTTTTGTTTTTTTTGTTAGTACTGACAGTTTATGATGTTGGGTATCTAATAGACGCCATGATATCACAAACTGCTGGGCTTGATCTCAGGTGACTTTACAGCTAGTATCAACCCGATTTATTACCCCGTTTGCCACTGCACCAGGGCACGGGATGAGCTGGGGTGAAGCGCCAGGATTGGCGCATCTAGTGTATGCGCCACGTCTGGGGTGCCTGCGGCCTGCTATTTTTAGGCTGTGAAGGCCCAATAACTATGGACCTTCCCACCCTGAGAATACCAGACCACAGCTGTCCGCTTTACCTTGGCTGGTGATCCAATTTGGTGGGACCCTACTTTTATTGTGTAATTATTAATATTTATAAAATAATTATAAAAAAGAGCCTGAGGGGACCTCCACATTGGATCCCCAACCACGGTAAAGCTGCCAGCTGTGGTTTTCAGGCTACAGCCGTCTGCTTTACCCTAGCTGGCTATCAAAAATGGGGGGACCCAACGTCATTTTTTTTTTTAAACTATTTTTTAAATAGAAAAAATTAATGGGCTTCCCTGTATTTTGATTGCCAACCAAGGTAACGGCAGGCAGATGGGGGTGGCAACCCATAGCTGTCTGCTTTATCTGCGCTGAGAATCAAAAATACCGCGGAGCGCTACGTCATTTTTTTAAAGATGTACTTTTACAGCACTGTGATGTCCAGCAATCAAAATACAGGGAAGCCCATTTTATTTTTAGTTATTTAAATAAATAATTCAAAAAAATATATATGGGCTCCCGCTGCATTTTTTGTATTGCTAGCTAAGGGAAATCCAAGCAGCTACTGGCTGCTAACCCCCACTGCTTGGTGTTACCTTCACTGGCAATGGAAAATCCAGGGAAGCATTTTTTATTTTTTTTGCCAAAAAACTACAAAAAAAGGACGTGAGCTTCGCCATATTTTTGTATGTTAGCCAGGTATAGCAGGCAGGTGGTGGAAGAGTTGGATGCAGCGCCAGAAGATGGCGCTTATATGAAAATGCCATTTTCTGAGGCGGCTGCAGACTGCAATTCGCAGCAGTGGGGCCCAGAAAGCTCAGGCCAACCTGTGCTGCGGATTCCAATCCCCAGCTGCCTAGTTGTACCTGGCTGGACACAAAAATGGGGCGAAGCCTACGTCATTTGTTTTCTAATTATTTCATGAAATTCATGAAATAATAAAAAAAGGGCTTCCCTTTATTTTTGGTTCCCAGCCGGGTACAAATAGGCAACTGGGGGTTGGGGGCAGCCGTACCTGCCTGCTGTACCTGGCTAGCATACAAAAATATGGCGAAGCCCACATAATTTTTAAAGGGGGTAAAAAACTTCTGCATACATTCCTGGATGGAGTATGCTGAGCCTTGTAGTTCTGCAGCTGCTATCTGTCTGTATGGAGAAGAGCAGAAAGCAGCTGCATAACTACAAGGCTCAGCATACTCCATCCAGGACTGCATGCAGACGCTTTTTGCCCACCAAAAAAATGACGTGGGCTTCGCCATATTTTTGTATGCTAGCCAGGTACAGCAGGCAGCCACGGGCTGCCTCCAACCCCCAGTTGCCTATTTGTACCCGGCTGGGAACCAAAAATATAGGGAAGCCCATTTTTTTTAATTATTTCACTTATTTCTTGAAATAATTAAAAAACAAATGATGTGGGCTTCGCCCCATTTTTGTGTCCAGCCAGGTACAACTAGGCAGCTGGGGATTGGAATCCGCAGCATAGGTTAGCCCGAGGTTTCTGGGTGCCTCTGCTGCGAATTGCAGTCCGCAGCCGTCCCAGAAAATGGCGCTCTCATAGAAGCGCCATCATCTGGCGCTGTATCCAACTCTTCCAACAGCCCTGGAGCCGGGTGGCTTGTTGGGTAATCATGAGTTAATACTGGCTTTGTTTTACTAGCCAGTATTAAGCCAGAGATTCTTAATGTCAGGCACGTTTGACCCGGCCATTAAGAATCTCCAATAAAGGGTTAAAAAAAAGACACCACACAGAGAAAAAATACTTTAATAGAAATAAATACACAGACACATTAGAGACTCCATCTTTATTACCCCCTGTCAGCCCTCCACGATCCATGGTCTTCTGTCTTTCTCGTTCAACAAATGCAGCTCTGCTACATCACTGCTGCATGGGGGAAGACGCTGCTTCCCGTGGAGCATTCACTCCGTGAAAGCTGCACGAGAAGCAGCGTGCAGCCTTCACTCCGTGAGTGATCAGTGCTGCTAGCGGTAACAGCGGTAACGCTGACAGACGCGTTACCATAGCAACGGTGCTCCCGGAGCCGCGGTTAGCGGTGACGTCACCGCTAACTGCGTTGCTATGGCAACGGTGATCTCCGATAATGACCGGCTGTGTCAGCCGGTCCCTAACAGAACGGGGAGTTGACCGTGTGCTAGAGCATGTCGCCGGTACACGGCGATACACAAATGTGCACTGTGTACCGGAGAGATGCACTCGCAGGTCCTACATGACGCGTCATAGTCATGTGACCAGTTTGTAGCCAATGAGATAATAGCCACGTGACTGGTCACATGGCTATTTTGACGTCACGATATGTCCTGCATCTCTGCTGGCAGTGCTGGTCACCGGGAGGATTCAGCGATCATCGGATGGAATAGCGGCAGGAGACAGAGTGCAGGAGGGATCGCGGGGACCGTTAAGTGTTATGGCAATGTGTATTAACTGTATATGTACATTTATAATGCATTTTTATGTTTGTGATTGCCTCCCATTTTAGCCTATTGGTTCGAGTCCGGTTCGTCGAACGTTCGATGAACCGAACTCGAACGGGACCTCGGCTCGGCGAACCAACCTCGAGCCGAACCGCGATCGGTTCGCTCATCTCTAATGCCGGGTATAACACCGCTCTCTTACCGTCTAATTATTACTGAGTTGAGCAGAAAACAAAGAGGGCAATGTGCACTGTGCAGAGAGAGACAAAGTAGGAACAGAGCAGGGACAGACCAACCCCTGAAAAAAGCATCAATGATGATGCTTCATTTCAGGGAGGAGCAGAGGTGATGTCAATGACAGCAGCCTCTGCCCTTGCCTGAAATGAAAGGCCATCAGTCATGCCCATTTCAGGGGCTGCTCTGATCTCTGCTGTGTCCCTGTGTTGTGCACTGTGTGATCTGCACAGTGACAGCACCCGCTCTGATGTCGGCTTAGTTCTGCATTCAACACAACCGCCATGAGCCAACAACACAGCAATATCAAAATACCCAGCATCCAGGGGATCAGTGCTGAAGAGCGGTGACATCATTAACGTCACCGTTCAACAGTGTCGCCTAGTTACGCACAGTAACGTTGTTGAACAGTAATGTTACTGATTTCACCGGTCTTAGCACTGATGCTTTCGATGCTGGGTATTGTAACGTTGCTGCATTGACAGCTCATTACTGCAGAGCTGAGTCGACAACAGTGCAGGTCCTGTTACTGTCCAGATTGCACAGTGCACAGCTTAGGTACACAGAAGGGACCAGAGTAACCTCCGCAATGATATCACTGATACTTCATTTCAGGTAGGACGCAGAGACTGCTGTCACATTCACATTCCCTGCCCCTCTCTGAAATGCATCATTATTGAAACTCATTTAAGGGGATGATTTGTCCCTGCTCTGTGACACCCTGCGCTGTGAACTGTGCAATCTGCTTAGTGACAGTGCCCTGTTGTGAACACATTTGCACTGGGTTCCGGTTTGGGGCTTCCTCTTGTGGCCAGTGATGGTAGTAGACTTAGTCTGCTTAACAGAAGCCAGACAGCTGATGATGATTGGATATCAGGCTGCTCAGACTGGGCCTATATAACTGAGTAGTGTTCTGTTGGTCTGGGCTGGTGATCAATGTTGTCTCCTGTGGTGCTTTGGACATTCTGGAGCCTGCCCTATCTTTTGTTTCCAACTGAACTCCAAGCAGATAAGTTTTGTCTTTGTACCTGTTGCTGGCTTGTTTCCACTTTCTTGTCGTTTTTATTTCTGTGGTATTAAGGCTTGTTTCCTGGTTTCTGTTTGTGTGAAGTTCTGGGTGGACTTGGATTATTCCCTGCTGGGAATGTCTGTATATCCAGCTCCATATTCTGCAATGTATTTTGTTTTGTCATGCTTGATATTAATTTCAGTCCTTCATCTATATTAGTGTTTTGCTTGGATCCCAGTAACACCAGAGTACTGATATAGTGGGGGGAGAGATCGTGTGATTTTAGTTTTTTCATATCAGATGTGTTGGTTTTTTGTTAGGGTTTTGCACGGCTGCAGTCAGTGCTCTTTTTTGTCCTTTCCTATATAGATAGTTTGGGCCTCATCTTTGCTGAATCTGTTCTCTACCTGTGTACTGTGTTTCATCTTGTCTCACCGGCTTTACATGTTTGGGGGCTACCTATAATCTTTGGGCAACTGCTCCGAGGCAGATTAGCTTTCCTTGTTTTTCTCTCTTTAGGAAAAATTAGCTCTCCGGCTCTGTCGAGACAACCAGGTCATTGTAGGCACGTCCCACGGCTACATTAAGTTGTGTTGTCAGTTAGAGGTCAGCAGTCAGCTGAGTTTTCAACCACTCTGGTGATTCTCTGGGTTTCCTAGTTTGTAACCCTTTGATCCTCCTCGATCACTCAATCATAACAGTGTCCATTCTGTTATTGGCTCAGAACAGTAATAATCAGCCAGTAAAAGAGAGGTATCTATATCGGGCATGGATAAGACTAGTAATGTTGCTGGGAGGCAACACTAAACTCCTGCATGTCGGGTATAAATGTGGCGCCCTGTGTCTGAGTCACCACAAATAATAGCTGCATGTGTATTTCAGTATAACATGTATTGCCAGCTTTTAATGAGATTCGGTTTTCTCTCCAGTTCACCACATACACACATTTGCCTACACTCCCTTACTGGGACTGTTCACCTGAGATGATAACAAAGCTTGTGTGTGCGCCCTAGAAGGAAAAAGGGGAGGAGCTTAAGTGTGAGGAAATTTCATAGAGTGGCAGTTGGAGCTGGTGTCAGCGTGTTAGAGGAGTATAATATGGAGACGGTCCTGTTTTGAGGTAACTGTTGAACTCTCTGGAGGGGCCAGCTACAGATTGGCAGGGTATCAGTACTTAGGTCACCTGGACTTTCAAGGTCAGTGGCAAACTGAGAGACTGCTATTAGTCTTTTCATAAGGAGCAGTGAAATTCCCAAGGGGCTCAGTGACATGATTAATTGACATGATTGAGTCTGGAAACTTCTACAAGAAAGAGTGAGTTTTCCCTCAGGATTCAAGTCGCCTGCTTGCTGGAAGGGATTAAAGATCCAGAGTTTCCTTATCTTAAAAATCCCAGGATTTCAAGATACCTGTTTCCAGGAGGAATACCACAATCAGAGAACCCAAACTCTCATTGGGGCAGGTAAGACCACCATCATTGTCAGTGTCAAGCTACCGCTAGGCGGCGCCGGGACTCATGAAGTCCAAGTGTAGTTAGACAGAAGCCCACTAGAGGTCGCTAACACAATCGCAGGGATAGTCGATCAGTCAGAGTCTATACTGGGATGTTACGTCTGTACTGAGGAAAAACAAGCCAAAGTTAAAGAACAGAGCCGAGGTCGGATAACGGGAGATCAAGTATGCACGGGGGGGTGGGAGGAGGACACGGAACAGGACTGGAGTCCAGAGGACAGGGAGGAATGGAGGTAAAGTTGGGAAGGAGGGATGGAGGTATGGATGGGCAGGAGGGACGGAGGTCAGGTCGGGGGAATGATGGTCAGGTTAGGTCGGGAAGGAGGGATGGAGGTTAGGTCGGGCAAGAGGAATGGAGTTTAAGATGAACAGTGCTGGGTAGCAGGACAAGAAACAGAGAACGTCTCTCAGGAACAGTGCACGTAGCAGAGCCGGAAATTTTATTGGCTGTGTCCCAGAGGTAGCTGCAGCATGATATGGTGGCATGACCCCCAGAACAAGGCCAGAATGATCAGGCCCTTCCCAAGGACCCTAAACCTTGGAGGCAAAATACATGCACATGCTCAGGGATGGCAGAGCCATGCACGAATCATGACATCCAGACTGTTCTGCAGAGCTTCAGTATAATGTAAAATCTCCCTGTTCTGTTTTTGGCTGAATTATTCTCTGCTGCACCATCCCTACCTCAACATTCCCAGGAACCAGCCCTAGTTGAGGGGGGCAATAGGAAAACCCTCTGCCACTGTGCATCATTACCTAACCACTGGAGACATTCAGCAGTGCCTGGCCATACCAAAGCTGAACATCCCAACTGGTGTCACAAACTCTTTATTTATTTTATTATTTTTTCTCCCCTTTTTAACCCCTTAGTGACAGAGCTAATTTTCACCTTAATGACCAGACCAAATTTTGCAATTCTGACCAGTGTCACTTCATGAGGTTATAACTCTGGAACGCTTCAACGGATCCTGGTGATTTTGAGATTGTTTTTTCGTCACATATTGGACTTCATGTTAGTACCAAATTTAGGACAATATTTTTTGCGTTTATTTATGAAAAAAAATTAAATTTTGGCAAAAATTTTGAAAATTTAGCAATTTTCAACTTTTGAATTTTTATACCGTTAAACCAGAGATGTCTGTGACACAAAATAGTTAATAAATAACATTTTCCACATGTCTACTTTACATAAGCACAATTTTGGAAACAAAATTTTTTTTTTGTTAGGAAGTTAGAAGAGTTCAAAGTTTATCAGCGATTTCTCATTTTTACATCAAAATTTACAAAACCATTTTTTTAGGGACCACATCATATTTGAAGTGACTTCGATAGGCCTAGATGACAGAAAATACCCAAAAGTGACACCATTCTAAAAACTGCACCCCCCAAAGTACTCAAAACCACATTCAAAAAGTTTATTAACCCTTCAGGTGCTTCACATGAACAAAAGCAATGTGGAATGAAAAAAAGCAAAAATTAAATTTTACCTAAAAATGTTGCTCTAACCCAAATTTATTCACTTTTAGAAGAAATAACACAAAAAAATGGACCACAAAACTTGTTCCCCACTTTGTTATGAACGCACTGATACCCCACATATGGTCAGAAACCTCTGTTTGGACAAATGGGAGGGCTCGGAACAGAAGGAGCAATATTTGAATTTTGGAAAGCAAATTTGGCTGAAATAGATTGCGGGCACCATGTTGCATTTACAGGTCCGCTAAGGTACCTAAACAGAAGAAACCCCTCACAATTGATGCCATTTTAGAAACTAGACCCCTCAAGGCTTCTATCTAGGGGTATAGTGAGCATTTTGGATCCACAGGTACTTCACAGATTTTGTTAACGTTACGTTGTCATATTGAAAATTTTAATAATTTTCTCAAAAATGTTGCTTTAGCATCAATTTTCTCACTTTTTCAAGAGGTAATTCCACAAATTTGACCTCCAATGTTTGTTACCCACTTTTTTATGAGCATGGTGATACCTCACATGTGGTCTTAAACCTTTGTTTGGACAAATGGGAGGGCTTGGAACGGAAGGAACAATATCTGAATTTTGGAAAGGAAATTTGGCTGAAAAAGATTGCGGTCACCATGTCGCATTTGGAGGTCCCCTAAGGTACCTAAACAGCAGAAACCCCGCACAAGTGACCCCATTTTGGAAACTAGGCCCCTCAAGGAATTTATCTAGATGTTTGGTGAGTACCCTGAACCCCCAGGTGCTTCACAGAATTTTATAACGTTGAGCCATGAAAATAAAAAAATAAAATTTTACCACAAAATTGTTATTTCAACCAGGTAGCTTTTTTTTCACAAGGGTAACAGGAAAAAAATCAGCATGAAATTTATTGTGCAATTTCTCCTGAGTTTGGCGATACCTTATATGTGGTGGAAATCAACTGTTTGGGCGCATGACAGGGCTCGGAAGTGAAGGAGTGCCATTTGACTGCAAAATTGGCTGTAATCAATAGCGGACACTATGTTGCATTAGGAGAGCCCCTGAGGTGTCTATGCAGTGAAGCTCCTCAACATGTGGCCACATTTTGGAAAATAGACCCCTGAAGGAATTTATCTAGATGTTTGGTGAGTACCCTGAACCCTCAGGTGCTTCACAGAAGTTTATAATGTTGAGCTATGAAAATAAAAAAATACATTTTTACCACAAAATTGTTACTTCAACCAGGTAGCTTTTTTTTTTTACAAGTGTAAAAGGAAAAAATTCAGCATAAGATTTATTGTGCAATTTCTCTTGAGTATGCTGATACCTTATGTGTGGTGGAAATCAACTGTTTGGGTGCACAGCAGGGCTCGGAAGGGAAGGAGCGCCATTTGACTGCACAATTGGCTGGAATCATTAGCGGACGCTATGTTGCATTTGGAAAGCCCCTAAGGTGCCTAAACAGTGGAGGTCCCCCACAAGTGACCCCATTCTGGAAACAAGACACCTCAAGGCTTTTATCTAGGTGTATATTGAGCAGTTTGAATCCAAGAGTACTTCACAGAATTTGATAAGCTTAGGTTGCCATATTGAAAATTTTCATTTTTTTCACAAAAATGTTGCTTTAGCATCATATTTCTTACTTTTTCAAGAGGCAACAACAAACCGTGGACCCCACAGGTTGTTATCCAATGTCTTATGAGCACAGGGATACCTCACATGTGGCCAAAAACCTCTGTTTGGATAAATGGGAGGGCTTGGAATGGAAGGAGCACCATTTGAATTCTGGAAAAGTTGAAATAAATTGCGGGCACCATGTCACATTAGCAGGGCCCCTTGGGTACCTATAAAGCAGAAACCCCTCACAAGTGACCCCATTTTGGAAACTGGATTTTATTCAGGAGTATAGTAAGCATTTTGAATCCACAGGTACTTCACAAAAATGTTGCTGTAGCAACAAATTTCTCACTTTTAGGCTATGTGGCCATGATCCAGCGACATGGCGTCTAGTACACAGTGTCAGCCTTCCTGCAGAGATGTGAGTGTTGTCCATGGGAGAACGCAGCTGCCCATGCCCACGATTTGGGTTCAGGCTGCTGTGGAGCTCTATGCTACCTGTAGAGAACACTCTTGTCTCCGCAGCATAAATTGACATGCTGAGGCTCGGGAAGCTGCACCACAGGTCGGTTTATGCTGCGGAGAAAAGAAGCACATTGGGCATAGGATTTCTAAAAATCCTTCCACTGTGCTTCTACTGCACAATGCAGCACTATGGATGCAGGGAAAACACTCTGCGCCCAAAACGCTGCAAACCCTGATTGTGGGCGCACAGCCTAAAATGCTACAATGGATGAATGGATAGATGTCAAACATATATAACGTCCGACCCCCCTGCATATTCTAAGCTGGCGCCCTTTAGTGCCTTTCATGTGGCACTAAAGGGTGCCTAGCCTTGTATTTAGCCCCCCAAAAAATTAATAAAATAAACGACGTGGGGTCCCCCCTATTTTTGGTAGCCAGCTAGGGTAAAGCAGACAGCTGTAGCCTGCAAACCACAGCTGACAGCTTCACCTTGGCTGGTGATCAATTTGGAGGGCTCCCCAGGCGTTTTTTTTTTTAAAAAAAACAAAAAAACAAACGTGGGGTCCCCCCCAAATTAGATCACCAGCCAAGGTGAAGCGGACAGCTGGGGTCTGGTATTCTCAGGGTGGTAAGAGCCATGGTTATTGGACTCTTCCCAGCCTAAAAATAGCAGGCCGCAGCCGCCCCAGAAGTGGCGCATCCATTAGATGCGCCAATCCTGGCGCTTCGCTCCAGCTCATCCCGCGCCTTAGTGCGGTGGCAAACGGGGTAATATACGGGGTTGATACCAGCTGTAATGTCACCTAGCATCAAGCCCTGGGGTTAGTGATGTCATGGCATCTAAACAGATACCCGACATCACTAACCCAGTCAGTAATAGAAAAAAATAAACACAAAAAAAAAATGTATTTGAAAAAAAAACTCCCCGAAACATTCCTTTTTCACCAATTTATTGAAAATAAATAAATTTCGGTCGCTGTAATCCATTTTGGAGGTCCCTCGGCGACTCTGGACCTTCTAGAATATGGGGGGCACGTTCAGGGAACGTATCCCCCATTTTCTGGAAGAGCAAGCTCTCCATGAACAGTGTGGGTGCAGTAATTTGAGAATACTGCACTCACACTGCCCCGGTCCAACCTAGGGCAGAGTGACCTGCATTAACCTCATTCCAGAATATGAGGGGCACGCTCACAGAACGTACCCCCCATATTCTAGAACAGCAGGCTCTCCATGTGAGGAGTGTGGCTGCAGATTACTGCATTCACTCTCCCCCGGTCCACAGTGCAGCAGCAAGGTCAGCGTCCCTGCTTACAAGGATCCAGCTGACAGCCGCTGTCTGCGCATGCGCCGCCAGCTTTCTAGGAGGCGGAGTGATCGCGGGGACGGAGCAGCAGCCAGGTAACGGGGCTGACCGGGGCTGACCGAGGCTGACTGGGGGCTGACCGGGGGACCTGGGGACGACTTTTCTGCCGCATGTGACGTGTCACATGCAGCAGAAAGAGCAGGATGAATGCGGCCGCGCGCTGTGCGCTGCGCGCCGCAATCTTGTACGCTCCGGAGGAGGGAAGGGGGAGCGCTCCAGAGAACCGGAGGGGGCTCCGGTGGACCAGAGGGCTCCGGTGGACCGGAGGAGGGGTCAGGGGGAGGACATTTCCCTGCGATCTGAAATGTTTGATCATTTCAGATCGGAGGGAAATGAATGCAGAGCCGGCGCCGGCGGCAGTTTTCTGTGCGCTTCGGCGCCATTTTGACTGCTCCGGAGGGGGGGTAGGGGTGGTGGGGGGACTCTCCGGTACCGGGGGCCTTGGGGGCACTAGAGGATTATATTTCTTTATCATCTGACATGTTTGATCATGTCAGATGAGAAAGAAATCAGCATTATTTGCCATTTTTTTTTATGTGTACGTCGGTATACGGTGTATACCGGTGATCACATTATCGGGGTCCAAAAAAAACACCCCGATTCATAATCTTGGGGGTCTCAGCTACCTCCGGTAGCTGAAACCCCCAAGATTTTTCGTCACTGGGTGGCGCTACAAGCTTTTTACGGCCTGACGTCTTAAGACGTCGGAACAGAATAAGTACCCTGTTTTTCCGACGTCTTGAGACGTTAGGCCGTCGCTATGGGGTTAATATTACTTTTAACCCCGCCACAAAAGCCTGTCGCACGCGCCGAGTACGGCCATATCGCCACTCGGACCCACAACTGTGACAGGTCTACCAGGGGTGGCACATAGACACCGCTTTGTTAACAGCTGATTATTAATGTTCTGACCCGAATAAAGAATGGGCCCTGCACAGCTCACAGGGAGAAACAGATGAGCCCAAGAGCAGCCCTAAAACAAGCATCATGATGACACTTCATTTCAGGGTGGGAACAGAGGCTGTGATCACTGAAACAGACTTTGCCCCCTAATGACACTTTGAGTATCCCAGCATCCACTGGAATTATTAAACAAATTGTCATCAGTCAGGAGATAAAAAAAAAAGAATAACAGTTAGATAGTGAATTTTTAGTGCAAGTATATTACAAACTAGCTTAGATTATAGCATCAAATAGATAGAGATTTAAAACTAAATTTACTTTTTTCTTTGGATCATCCCTTTAGAGCTTTTTTTCACCACTTCAGGTTTCCAAAGATGTATAGTGGTTTAAAAAAAAAAAAAATATCTGACCCTTCTCCAGGCAGACTTCATTTGGAAGCTGCTTACCAGTTTATTCAATACTATTTAGAAAAAAAAAAACTGTGACACAAAGAGAAAAACCCAAAAGGTTCCAAAAAAGACACTTCAGGACAAAAAAAGATGCCAGTATGTCTTGAAATATCTTCCTCTTGAAAATGTCTCCAGGTTCGCACTTGTCTAAAAGATGTTGTGTGCACATTCCTTGAGCACTACCACATTGCTGAGCTTTGCTACAGCAATAAATGGATTTCACGATGACTGCCACATTAGTCCAAGCCCACAGCTACATTAGTTTAAGTTGTCTCCTGGCAAACCTAGTTTGGCGTTAACAAGTTAGAGTAGAATCTGGGGCACTGCTTCACACACTTGCTCTCCTGTCGTGTACTTAATGTCCATATCAAATAGACAAATATTGGTGTCCGTAGCAGACAGGCTAATATCGGTGCTGCTCTGGTGTGCTCATTTTAGGAAACAATTATTCGCAAGAACTTTTAGAAGGAAAAATGGCACGCGCCAGTTCTTGCTGTACAGAGGGTTCTTTTATTCAATTGTGGTGGTTACATACGTGGGGCTGGCGGGGAGGGAGAGGACTGCCTGACACGTCAGACGCCGGCCGTTTCGCACTTACTCTCAGTGCTTCAGCTGGTCTCAGAAGCAAAACGGCCGTCATCTGACGTGTCAGGCAGTCCTCTCCCTCCCCGCCAGCCCCATGTATGTAACCACCACAATTGAATAAAAGAACCCTCTGCACAGCAAGAACTGGCGAGTGCCATTTTTCCTTCTAAAAGTTCTAATTTGGCTTTAAGACTGGGCTATGCTGCATATATTACAAAGTGAGTCTCAAGCAGGCCCGGACTGTCCATCTGGCAATTCTGGCAAATACCAGAAGGGCTGGTCCCTGTAGTGGGCCCATCGATCTACGGCCATCACCACTCTCTCTTTTGCAGCATTAGCTTGCCTTGAACACATGATCGTGCTGCGCTTCAAACCTGAAATCAGCAGGACCAATGCATGGCGTGCTGTGCTTTTATGCACTGCCCCAGCCCTGCAGATTTTAGCTGGAAGTCTGACGCCATTGACTCATTCCTAATCAAATGTATAAGCGTGTATAAGACATGAATACATTTGATCAGTAATACCACCAGGACTGGGGCCCTGACGTGCAGCAGCATGATGAGGTCAGTTCATTGCTGACGTTATCACGCTGCTTTCGCACAGAGACACATCGGTCACCAGTAAGCGCTAGACAGAGGAGCCGAAGATGAAATGTGTTGTTAATGTGGATGAGTGGGGAGGGAAGTAGGGCAAAAAATGAGTGAAAGGGGACACAGCTTTGCGAGAGAAAGTGGAGGGAATACTTTATTCGGAGGGGCAGTGTGTGTCTATGAGGGGGAGATATTTTGCGATGTCATCCAAGTGCAGTGGAATATACGCACAGGCTGACAATGGAGGAGATGGAGAGATCACTCTCTCCCTTTCCTCCACAACTGTGATCCGATCACAAGATTGCATCACAGTTGCATGACATTGAACTTATGCTCACAGTAGAGCGGGAGCCGAGAGTCATTAACAAATTGCATCCGATAATGTGACTCCAGCCTTACTGAGACTGGAAGAAGCATTCTAAACTTTTTATCATATAATATAATATGTCATAATTGAAAAATGGTGCATAGTTAGGAATGTAAAAACAGGCTCTGGCAGTAAGAGATTAAACTATGTCATAATGTGACTGCAGGAAATCAAAGGACAGGGGGCTAATATACTGTCCCTCATGCTTTTGGACCCTAGCCTATCCCTAACCTCAGGATTACGCCTAATGGTGGAGATGACTGAGTCCCATGCCTGGCTATTCTCCTGGCCAGAACTAATCTGCCTTCTTACTAGGGAAGGAAGAGGAAGGAGTCTATTGGCAATACAGATAAAGACGTAGAGAGGAAATCCAAGACTCAGATACACTGCAAACTCACAGAAACAAACAGTAAGATACTTAGGAAAAAAGCAAGAGAAGTAAGAAAGGGAAAAAAAGCATGACAAGGGTTGACACTATAACTGCTCACACCAATAAAGTACTACAATCACCATTAAATCTGCATCACACCACCTCCCCAGACCAGTATAGACTAGATATAGCTGGTATTAATTGAATTTTCCAGCCAGCATATATAAAAGGGGAGCAAATGTCACTGGCTTCCCAACAACAAGTCACGAAAGGAGTTTAACAGGCAGACAAGCAGCGATTAACTCTTGATAGCCTTCCTATGAACTACAAGTCTATGGGTCAATGCCTAAGTCTCCCTGCACTGACCACAGACATCATAGAATTTAGCCGGCAGAGTGCCAGAATCTGTAGTTTCCAAAGATCCTGACACCACCATAAGACTTGGCGATGCCCACAAAAACCGTCTTGGGACATATTAATTTTGTTTTTAGTGCAGTATATTACATATTTTACTTCCAAACACATGATTGCTTGTACATTCTTCTGCAAAATTGTTGTATTATAATATTGTTATAATCAAGCAAACTCATATAAAGCAGACAGCACCCATTGAAATAGATGGCAGACACCAGTGCCTCTAGTTGTTTGCAAGCTACCATGTCACGTCATCAGTATATGACAATTGCGCCTGAGGCACTGTAGCGCCACATAAAGCAGTCACAGGCTGTTTTTTTCTGTGTATTACAAAGATCACCTACTGTAGGTTGTATGAACTGAGATCAGATTAAAATCAGCTCCATGCACATACACCTCACAGGATGTACATATACTTTACATTTTGGGAATGGGTGAAATGTTACAGAATGTGTTGCTGCTATATAGTGTAAATAAATAATATCATTCATACACTTATCATTAGTTTTTGCAACACTGTTGCACACAATTTGAATGAAATATTTTTTTATGGAAATAAATGACATTAATTTTTGTTTATTGATTCCGAATGTATTAAAAATAAAACATTGCATTGTGATTCCACTGTTTCTTTATTTTTTGCATTTTTACTTGAGTTTCTGTGTTAGTTCTAACCATTTATTAAGATATTTCATGCTTTTAAAGTTAGTGAAAAGCTTACTTAACTTCAAGATCAAAAATTATGCTCAGTAGGAAATGTCAAATTTCTTACAGTTGCTGTTAGGTAAATTCAAATGTTCACAATTGTCTTTTTAATTATCTTGAGTTACTGAAGGCGTTTTTATATTTCCCTTCCCTACCTATAAAAAAAGAATAACATTGACACTCCGGTATATATTTCAATGATATGCGCCTTTGGAATACAAAGCAACAAGGTTATACATGAAGAATGGAATAACCTTGAAAGAGTTTTGTGAAAGCCATACAATAATATTGATTTGATTTCTTGATAAGTTTATAAATAGATGTGTTGTGAAGGCACTTAGAAGCCATTGTCTCTTTAGAATGATTTAGAATATAACAGCTTTCAGGAAATAACTAGGAGTTTTTGAAATGCATGAACACACTTTATTGCTATTTTAAATTAATAGGAATATAACATTCTGGTAAAACCAAGCTCAGGGGACACGATTGACCTCTCTGCATGAAAGGACCAAGCTTCTGAGTTCTGTCTCATTACATCGGAAGCTGGGAATGTTCTACCGGAGAACAATGGGTCACATTTAAAACACCAGTGACTTTGTAAGTGCAATGAATGTATCAGAATATCAGTTTGGTTATCGTGTTTTTCTGAGAATTGTTTATTCTTTTATAGTGTGAATGAATAATTTCTGTATTAAGACATTTTTAACTCCTTAATGATTGCATGGTGGCCATCAAGATTTCTTACTCTAAAATTATATATTTTTTATGATGCTAGAAAATAAATTTATGCAAACTGCACCGCCATGGATAATGTCCTAGTTTCAGGGACAAATAGATACCCTTGAGACATAACTGTATAATGGGCACTATATGAAGTGGGTAAAATAAGTATTGAACACGCCACCAATTTTTTAAGTAAATATATTTCTAAGTGTGCTATTGACATGAATTTTTCATTAGATGTCAAAACCTATCCAGTCAACACAAGCAAATAAATCAAACCATAGACGTTTATAAATTACATTATGTGTAATAATGAGAAATGTCATAATACAAAAGTATTAAAATTAAAAAAAAATGAAGCACTGCATGTGTGAACCGGTAAAGACAATACCATACAAGCTCGTAAGATGGAAAGGGTCACCTTGGAGAGTTGCGCTTGTCAGGCTCATCTATGATGTACACTTTTTGGAAATGGGTCCTGGCTGCTGCACCAATCACACGTAACACATTGGAGACTTAGGAAGAAGTCTGGACCACATAATCCTCCCCCTGGTCCTACTTGCTTCTACCATGGCAAATCACAGGAGACAAGAAATCCCACATTCCAAGAGATGGCCTGACTATTAACCTCTTCACGACACATGACCTACTGGGTACGTCATTGATCATGTGAGGTTAATCTAGTCGGGCTGCCGTGGGCAGTCCGCGGCAATCCGCGCACATCTCAGCTGCGATGTGTGCCTGCCACGCATGAGTGGAATTGCGTTCCACCCGTGCCTATTAACCCCTTACATCTCGCTGCCAAAAATCTGACAGCGAGATGTATCAGCGCTCACTGTAACTTACCCACCCCCATCGGAGTCACGTGATGTGATCACATGACTTCTGGTGGTTGCCGTGGTAGCACAGGGTCATGTGATTACTCCTGTAGCTATCAGGAGTCAATTTCTCTCACTGCCGGCAGAGAGCAGTGTGTGAGAGTAAAATCACTTTTCTCCAGATCTCAGCTGTGAAGCTGTGCTCTGGAGAAATGGAAGAGCGATCAGACTGCTGATCGTTATACTTCCCTAGTAAAATAAAACAAAGTTACAAAAAAAATTAAGAAATTAAAAAAATATCAAAAAACCTAAAAGTTCAAATCACCTCACATTCTGCCCATTGAAAATTAAAGAGTTGAAAAAAATAAAAAATATACACATATCTGGCATCACCGTGTTCATAAACTCCCGATCTATCAAAACATAAAATTAATTAATCTGAGTGGTAAGCGGCGTAGCAGCAAAAAAATTCCAAACGCTCAAATTACTTTTTTTGTTTGCCACAAATTTTGCGCAAAATGCAATAACAAATGATCAAAACGTAGCATATGCGCAAAAATGGTACATTTAAAAACATCAGCTCGAGATGCAAAAAATAAGCCATCACTGAGCCATAGACCTCGAAAAATAAAAACGCTGCAGGTTTTGGAAAAAAATAAGCTTAGATAAAAGTAAACCTATACATGTTTGGTGTCTACTAGAGTTGAGCGCGGTTCGCGGTTCGAGGTTCTCCAGTTCTAAGCTCGAGTGATTTTTGGGGCTGTTCGAGATCGAACTAGAACTCGAGCTTTTTGCAAAAGCTCGATAGCTCTAGATACGTTCGAGAACGGTTCTAGCAGCAAAAAGCAGGACTTTTTACAGCTACAGTGTGCAGGAGCCATCGCTGGCAGCCTGCCACAAGCTGGTAACCAAGATAAACATCGGGTATCCAAGCAAAGCGCTTTGGTTAGTAACCCGATGTTTATCTTAGTTACGTGCAGGAAGCCCACACTTCCCGCTCAGCTCACTCCGCCCCCTCCTGCCCGCGGCATGTATACATACATATACACACACACACACACACACTCTCACCCCCCCCCGCTCGGCTTACCTGCGGTGATGAAGTCCCGCCATCCCGACCTCAGCGCTGTCACTGTCCTCCATGGCCGCCGCTTGTCACATCACCTATCGCTTCCGACCCGAGACTGACACTGGCGGTGACGTCACGGACCTCTCGCGATACTTGATGTGAAGGCGCCGGTCATTGACCTCAGTGACAGGGGCTGTCAGTGTGCTGGAGATCAGCGCAGGTAATGTACCTCGCTGACAGCAGCACTTGTCATCCCCTGCAGTGACCTGGGCTGACCCATTGATGTTAGCTCAGGTCCCTGCATTGCTCTCCCAGCCAATGGGGAACATCCTGCTCTTCATTGACTGGGACAGTGTGGATCGTCATGGCAACCCCTTGGATTACACCAGACCTGGATTTGTTTTTCTTTCTAATAAATTGGTTAAAGAGGGAATGTTTTGGGGAGTGTTTTTTCAAATAAAAATGTGTTTGTCGTCTATTTTTTTTTATTACTGACTGGGTTGGTGATGTCGGGTATCTGATAGACGCCTGACCTCACCAACCCCAGGGCTTGATGCCAGGTGACATTACACATCTGGTATTAACCCCATATATTACCCCGTTTGCCACCGCACCAGGGCGCGGGATGAGCTGGGGCGAAGCACCAGGATTGGCGCATCTAATGGATGCGCCACTTCTGGGGCGGCTGCGGCCTGCTAATTTTAGGCTTGGGAGAGTCCAATAACCATGGACCTCCCTAGTCTGAGAATATCAGGCCCCAGCTGTCTGCTTTACCTTGGCTGGTGATCCAATTTTGGGGGACCCCTACGTGTTTTTTTTTTTTAAATTATTTATTTAATTTAAAATAACAGCGTGGGGTGCCCTCAGTTTTGGATTACCAGCCAAGGTGAGGTTGCCAGCTGTGGTCTGCAGGCTACAGCCGTCTGCTTTACCCTAGCTGGCTACAAAACTAGGGGGAACCCTACGTCATTTTTTTTTTTTCATTTTTTTGGCTAAATACAAAGCTAAGCACCCCTTAGTGCCACATGAAAGGCACCAAAGGGTGCTCCACTTTTTCTCCATTTTTTCTCCACTTTTTCTCCACTTTTTCTCCACTTTTTCTCCACTTTTTCTCCACTTTTTCTCCACTTTTTCTCCACTTTTTCTCCACTTTTTCTCCACTTATTCTCCACTTTTTCTCCATTTTTTTTCTCCACTTTTTCTCCACTTTTTCTCCATTTATTCTCCACTTTTTCTCCACTTTTTCTCCATTTTTTTCTCCACTTTTTCTCCACTTTTTCTCCACTTTTTAACCACTTATTCTCCATTTATTCTCCACTTTTTCTCCACTTTTTCTCCATTTTTTTTCTCCACTTTTTCTCCACTTTTTCTCCACTTTTTCTCCACTTTTTCTCCACTTATTCTCCACTTTTTCTCCACTTTTTCTCCACTTTTTCTCCGTTCTTTTTCTACACTTTTTCTCCGTTCTTTTTCTATGTTCGGTCTACCCATTAGCTCTGCCATGCATACTGTAGCTCTACACCTACTGCACATGTTACTTTATGATTGACATCTCTTTCGTACCAGAGCTGTCTAAGCCTACTCTGACCCCATATTTGTCATTACTATATTGTCCTTGTACTGTATTATGACATTTGTATCATGTGTTTCATTTTTTGCTGTGTTGCAATTTTTTTGCTGCATGCCAATTGTACCTCTACATTGTTCGAGTTTATGTTATTGTTCTCTCACTCTTATGTGATACTGATTATTGTGATTTTTCATGATTACATGCAGATAAGTTCAATCTGACGAAGGCTCAGGCCGAAACGTCATTTGTAACTTGTTTTGGACAAAAACATATATGCTTATGAAAAAAAAAAATTTCTTAATACGGACCAATAAAAAGTGATTTTGCATTACTATCCATTGTGACTTACTGACTTAGTCTGGGAGATTTAGAGTGCCGAGGTTACTCATTAATTTTATCTATTATTACCTCTGAGCACCTATATACCAGTGAACAGAGCTTCCTCTACAGTAGTTCTCCTGATTAGGCATGCCCTTACCTCATGAGCAGGGCATTGCAGCTTTGGTAGCAACAATTACGACATGGACTCTGCTGCTGTGGACCCGGGGAGAGTGAGTGCAGATTCATTGCACCCACACTCCTCACATGAAGGGTCCGCACTCCTAGAAAATGGGGGATACGTTCCCTGAGTGTCTCCCCCCCATATTCTAGACGGTCCAGAGTCGTCGTGGGACCCCTTTATTTTTTTTCTTACAATAAATTGGTGAAAGAGGAAATGTTTTGGGGACTGTTTTTTCAAATAAATTTCTTTTGTCGATTTTTTGTTTTTGTTAGTACTGACAGTTTATGATGTTGGGTATCTAATAGACGCGATGACATCACAAACTGCTGGGCTTGATCTCAGGTGACTTTACAGCTAGTATCAACCCGATTTATTACGCCGTTTGCCACTGCACCAGGGCACGGGATGAGCTGGGGTGAAGCGCCAGGATTGGCGCATCTAGTGGATGCGCCACGTCTGGGGTGCCTGCGGCCTGCTATTTTTAGGCTGTGAAGGCCCAATAACTATGGACCTTCCCACCCTGAGAATACCAGACCACAGCTGTCCGCTTTACCTTGGCTGGTGATCCAATTTGGGGGGGACCCTACTTTTATTGTGTAATTATTAATATTTATAAAATAATTATAAAAAAGAGCCTGAGGGGACCTCCACATTGGATCCCCAACCACGGTAAAGCTGCCAGCTGTGGTTTTCAGGCTACAGCCGTCTGCTTTACCCTAGCTGGCTATCAAAAATGGGGGGACCCAACGTCATTTTTTTTTTTTAACTATTTTTTAAATAGAAAAAATTAATGGGCTTCCCTGTATTTTGATTGCCAACCAAGGTAACGGCAGGCAGATGGGGGTGGCAACCCATAGCTGTCTGCTTTATCTGCGCTGAGAATCAAAAATACCGCGGAGCGCTACGTCATTTTTTTAAAGATTTATTTTTACAGCACTGTGATGTCCAGCAATCAAAATACAGGGAAGCCCATTTTATTTTTAGTTATTTAAATAAATTATTAAAAAAAATATATATGGGCTCCCGCTGCATTTTTTGTATTGCTAGCTAAGGGTAATCCAAGCAGCTACTGGCTGCTAACCCCCACTGCTTGGTGTTACCTTCACTGGCAATGGAAAATCCAGGGAAGCATTTTTTATTTTTTTTGCCAAAAAACTACAAAAAAAGGACGTGAGCTTCGCCATATTTTTGTATGCTAGCCAGGTATAGCAGGCAGGTGCTGGAAGAGTTGGATACAGCGCCAGAAGATGGCGATTCTATGAAAATGCCATTTTCTGAGGCGGCTGCAGACTGCAATTCGCAGCAGTGGGGCCCAGGAAGCTCAGGCCAACCTGTGGTGCGGATTCCAATCCCCAGCTGCCTAGTTGTACCTGGCTGGACACAAAAATGGGGCAAAGCCTACGTCATTTGTTTTCTAATTATTTCATGAAATTCATGAAATAATAAAAAAAGGGCTTCCCTTTATTTTTGGTTCCCAGCCGGGTACAAATAGGCAACTGGGGGTTGGGGGCAGCCGTACCTGCCTGCTGTACCTGGCTAGCATACAAAAATATGGCGAAGCCCACATAATTTTTTCAGGGGGCAAAAAACTTCTGCATACAGTCCTGGATGGAGTATGCTGAGCCTTGTAGTTCTGCAGCTGCTGTCTGTCTGTATGGAGAAGAGCAGACAGCAGCTGCAGAACTACAAGGCTCAGCATACTCCATCCAGGACTGTATGCAGAAGTTTTTTCCCCACCAAAAAAATGACGTGGGCTTCGCCATATTTTTGTATGCTAGCCAGATACAGCAGGCAGCCACGGGCTGCCTCCAACCCCCAGTTGCCTATTTGTACCCGGCTGGGAACCAAAAATATAGGGAAGCCCGTTTTTTTTAATTATTTCACTTATTTCATGAAATAATTAAAAAACAAATGACGTGGGCTTCGCCCCATTTTTGTGTCCAGCCGGGTACAACTAGGCAGCTGGGGATTGGAATCCGCAGCACAGGTTAGCCCGAGGTTTGTGGGCGCCTCTGCTGCGGATTTCAGTCCGCAGCCGTCCCAGAAAATGGCGCTCTCATAGAAGCACCATCATCTGGCGCTGTATCCAACTCTTCCAACAGCCCTGGAGCCGGGTGGCTTGTTGGGTAATCATGAGTTAATACTGGCTTTGTTTTACCAGCCAGTATTAAGCCAGAGATTCTTAATGTCAGGCACGTTTGACCCGGCCATTAAGAATCTCCAATAAAGGGTTAAAAAAAAGACACCACACAGAGAAAAAATACTTTAATAGAAATAAATACACAGACACATTAGAGACTCCATCTTTATTGCCCCCTGTCAGCCCTCCACGATCCTGCTCTTCTGTCTTCTTTCTTTCTAGTGTAGTAGTAGTGACGATTGTAGTGAGGATGAGATTCACCAGCTCATCACTTGGGGCTGGGGAACCTCCATCCTCACTACAATCATCACTAGTGTAGTAGTAGTGACGATTGTAGTGAGGAAGGATGAGATTCACCAGCTCATCACTTGGGGCTGGGGAACCTCCATCCTCACTACAATCATCACTAGTGTAGTAGTAGTGACGATTGTAGTGAGGAAGGATGAGATTCACCAGCTCATCACTTGGGGCTGGGGAACCTCCATCCTCACTGCAATCATCACTACAATCGGGAAGCAGCGTGCAGCCTTCACTCCGTGAGTGATCACTGCTGGCTTACCATAGCAATGGTGCTCTCGGAGCCGCGGTTAGCGGTGACGTCACCGCTAACTGCGTTGCTATGGCAACGGTGATCTCCGTTAATGACCGGCTGTGTCAGCCGGTCCCTAACGGAACGGGGAGTCGACCGTGTGCTAGAGCATGTCGCCGGTACACGGCGACACACATATGTGCACCGTGTACCGGAGAGATGCACTCGCAGGTCCTACATGACGTGTCATAGTCATGTGACCAGTCTGTACCCAATGAGATAATAGCCACGTGACTGGTCACATGGCTATTTTGACGTCACGATAGGTCCTGCATCTCTGCTGGCAGTGCAGGTCACCGGGAGGATTCAGCGATCATCGGATGGAATAGCGGCAGGAGACAGAGTGCAGAAGGGATCGCGAGGACCGGTAAGTGTTATGGCAATGTTTATTAACTGTTTGTGTACATTTATAATGCATTTTTATGTGTTTGTGATTGCCTCCCATTATAGCCTATACGTTCGAGTTCGGTTCGTCGAACGTTCGACGAACCGAACTCGAACGGGACCCCCGTTCGGCGTACCGGCCTCGAGCCGAACCGAGACCGGTTCGCTCATCTCTAGTGTCTACAAACTCGTACTGATCTGAGACATCACACAGATGTATTAGGTTTACCATATAGTGAACACAGTGAATAAAATATCCCAAAAACTATTGTGCGATCATACTATTTTTGCAGTTTTTCAGCACTTATGGTTTCATTTTAAAGTACAGCTCGTCCCTCAAAAAACAAGCCCTCATATGGCAAGATTGATGGAAAAATAAAAAAATTACAACTCTCAGAAGAAGGGGAGCAAAAAAAAAAAAACCGGAAAAACAGAAAATTGCCCGTGGGTGAAGGGGTTAAAGGGTGAAGGAAGTGTTTTGGTTTTTTTTACTCTTTTTCTTTTGTCTTATATACAAGTCATTATAGCGAAAATATTTTCTTAACATTTTTTTCTGTAAAAAACTTTTTATCTTGAGTTTGTATGTTTTATAGTTAGCCTGTAAGGCTAGGTTCGCACACTGCGTCTTTTTGACGCTGCGTTTTTGTGTGTTTTTGGCCGCTAAAAACGCACAAAAACGCACCTGCAGCGAAAAAACGCATCAAAAAACGCATGCGTTTTTGCCGCGATTTGGTGCGTTTTTGGCTGCATTTTGCTGCGTTTTTGATCTCTGCGTTTTGCTGCGTTTTTCCAATGCATTGCATGGGGGGGAAAACGCAGAAAAACGCAGGAAAGAACTGACATGTCCATTTTTTTTTTTTTAACTCAAAAACGCAGGTAAAAAAAACAGATGTGTGCGGACAGCAAAAATGAAAACTCATAGACTTTGCTGGGGAAGCAAAGTCCTGCAGTTTTGAGGCCAAAAACGCACCCGAAAAACGCGCAAAAACACCGCGAAAAACGCACTGTGCGCACGTAGCCTAAAAGTGAAGTAAGGCAATAAACCCTGCCAATATACCTCTAATCCAAAACTTTCCCTCATCCACCAGCCTCCTTCCACTATCTTAATCACAGGATTGATAGTCATGTTTTGATATGCAGATGATAAAAAAAGGAAATCAAATTTACAAAACATCTAATTTTATTCAGCATTGAATATGACCACCGCACACAGATTTACAGTACACGCACTTACTGTAAATGCTGTACCATGCTATAAAGAGATTATTAACCTCCTCCCAATTATCCATTGTGTACTTTTGTGTTTTCCTCCCTTTCTTTTAACAGACAAATAAATAACTCAACACAGCTATTAATGTCTAAATCAGTGGCAACAAATGTGAGTACACCCCTAAGTGAAAATGGCCAAATTGTGCCCAATTATTCATTTTCCGTCCCCAGTGTCATGTGACTCATTAGTGTTGCCAGGTCTCAGATGTGTATTAGGAGTCGGTGTGGTAAATTTAGTGTTATCACTCACACACTCTCTCATACTGGTCACTGGAAATTCAATATGGCCCTTTTAGGCAAATAATTTTCTAAGGACCTGAATAAAGAAATGTTGCTCTACATCAGTGTTTCTCAACTCCAGTCCTCAAGACCCACCAAAAAATCATGTTTTCAGGTTTTCCTCAATCAGGTTTTCAGGATTTCCTTAACCTATTATCTACCAATGTCCTTTTTTTGGGACGCCTCATCTATTGCTTCTAGAAACTAAGATTTTATAATTAGGCTCAATTTTTTGTGTTGTGTTTGTAAAATGAATGTTTTCAAAACAGGAAATCATGTCATTGTCATTTTTAATTGAATATTCTTCCACCCAGAGAGCTTTCAAAACAGCTATTTTTGAGGTTTTTTCAAAATTAGGATCATAAGCTGAAATTATTATTTAAAATCACTGTTCTGTGATCACAAAGTTATTAGAACTATTGTTTATACTTGAAGGAAGGTATATACTGTAATGCAATGGCATTGATGTAGATTTACCAAGGCCAGAGTTATATTCAAGTGAAATTGACGTCCCATTTTTGGGACATTGGCAGAATGTTTTCTTTTTCGATGTTTTTTTTTACGTGGAAATTTTTGTTTGATTCACTAGTTTTTGTGCATAACCCTAAATCATTTACAATTGATTTGGCAGGCAGAGGTCTTTTAGTTTCATTTCTTCCTTCTTACCAGATAGTCTAGAAATCCCTCCCCCCTCCCCCCCACCTCTACAAATTTGTGCCATACTGTGGTAAGTCTAACAAAGACGAAGGACCATTAGGCTTGAGAGTAATTTCACAACTTACAAATGTAATTCCTAATTCCCAGTCGTTCAGTTACAAGTTATTTTTTGACAATTTATTTACAAGTATTGATGCACTATGAGAGAAAATCGCACAAAACAAGGAGATTGAAAAACAAAAGGAAAGAGGATTTTGTGATTACCGGTTTGATAAAGCAAATAACATTCTTGTGGTGAAATGGAAGGATAATAAGGTTGTCATGTTTGGCATGAACTTCAGCACAATAGAGCCTTTGTCAACAGCTCGTAGGTACTCTCAAAAACAGAAAAAACATGTCCAAATCTCAATGCCGCTGATGGTTTAGGAATATAATTCCCACATGGGGGGAGTTGATTTATTGGACAAACAAATCTCCCTGTACCGTGTCAGAATCCGTTCCAAAAAGTGGTGGTGGCCCCTTTTCACTCAAATGATAGACATTGCCGTTGTCAACACGTGGAGGGCATATCAAAAGTCAAATCCAGAAGTAAGTGTGCCACTGCTAAGTGTAAGGAGGAGCATTGCATTGGCCTATCTAAGCAAAAGAACACAATCAACCCTAAAGGGATGTCAACCTCAACGGAGTAAACTATTAGGCCATGTGCGCACGATGCATTCTATTCCGCAGCGTGTAAGTCACTGCCTGTGCGTCTCAGAACGCAGCCGAAAAAGCTGCGTACTGAGACACATTTGGCAGAACGCAACGTGCGAATATTCCTGGAGAATTCATGCATTCTGAATGCTTGCTCTGCCATAGACAGAGTGGGAAAAGCATCCAGAACACACATTTTTCACAATGTGGTCCCACTCAGTTCTGCAGCATCCCCATAGACTTGCAGCAGAGCCAAGTGGGACGGCACTGTCAAAAAGAGCATGGCTTGCTGCGAGACAGAGCCGCGCGATCAGAATGAACTCGGATGAACTTCACCTGACTTCATTGTGATCGCACAGCTCTGTGCATGTGCCGCGGCTTGATTTGTGGTCATATGTGAAGGACTCACCTGTGATCGCAAATCCCCTGAGTGACTGCAGTGAGCAGCATGATCAGCTGTGCTTTCACTCGGGTTACTCGCGGCCACAGCTGCAGTCCTCCACCTGAGAGCGGTGGCCGTGAGTAACCTCATTGACAGCATAGCTGATCGCGCGACTTACTTCAGTTGCTGCATGGACCTCACAGGAGCGGCAATGTTCTACTCCTGTCAGCTTCCGATGTAGCAGAGCTGAAAGTGTTGTGGGACCTTGCGTGGATTACGTCGGAACTGGAGTTGTTTTTGAGGGGTTAATAAAGTGGTGAAAGAGGGTGTTTTTTTGTCTTTCATTCCAAATAAAGGATTTTTTGGATGTGTGTGTTTATTTTCTTTAACTTACAGGTTAATCATGGAAGGTATCTCGGGGAGACGCCTGCAATGATTAACCTAGGACTTAGTGGCAGCTATGGGCTACTGCCATTAACTCCTTATTACCCCGTTTGCCACCGCACCAGGGCAATTCGGGATGAGCCAGGTAAAGTGATATTGTTAGGCTGTGGGGCTCCCCATAATGTCGAGCTCCCCATCCTGAGAATACCAGCCTTCAGCCATGTCTCTTTACCCTGGCTGGTATCCAAATTGGGGGGACCGCATGTCGTTTTTTTTTCAATCAGTTATTTTTTTTTTTACTGCTCGATATAGACACGCCCACCAGTGGCTGTGATTGGTTGCAGTGAGACAGCTGTCACTCAGCATGGGGGCGTGTCTGACTTCAACCAATCATAGGCGCTGGTGGGCGGGGGAAGCAGGGAATACGTGATGGATTAATGAGCGGCCGGCATTTTCAAAGGAGGAAAAGCCGCCACAGTGTGAACGCCGTGCAGCGCTGGTGATCGTGGATCGGTGAGTATGAGAGAGGGGGTGCGAGGGAGAGACCGACATGGACAGAGAGAGAAAGACGAAAGACCTGCCTTTGTTATGTTAAAAAAACATGCGGATCGCAACAATAATGCAATGCAAACACACTGCTTAACATTTTGGCAGTGTTTTTCTACAACTCATTGATTTCAATGGGTGTAGAACGCTGGCAAAATGGCAAAAACAATTGATATGTTGCTTCTTCAAATGCAGAGATTTTGACAAATTTTTGACAATCAAAACACTGTGTTTCAAAAGGCATCATGTGCACAGATTTTGCATAATTCTCATAGACTTTGCTGGGGAATCAGAACGCATGCATTTTGTCAATGACACAGTGCAGTTGTAAGCGCAGCCAAAATGCAGAAAAAAACGCAACGTGTGCACATGGCCTTAGGTGGCCGAGTTAGTGATGACGTCAGATTTGATCCTGGTAATCATTTGATAGAGCCAATTGCTACACAAAGAAGATGTTCTTTATGTAAGAAAAAAAGAACCATAATTTGCAAACGGTGTGATGTTCCCCTTCATGCTAAGTGTTTTGCTGTATTCCATTTCGCTAACTGAGTTATTTCGAGAATTTTGTAATATAATATTTTGAAACAAAGTGCATAAACCTATTGTTTGCATAATAGTTTGTAAGCAAAAAATTAAAAAAAATAAAGTTGAATAAGTTCTATCTTTTCTGAGTTTTTGCTATCACTTTCTGCCAATGACTCAAAATTGGAACGCCCTTTTCTGAAAAATCCGTACTTGTAAAAATTTGGCAAATGTTTCTGATTCATTAGGACCTAAATTATTATAAATCTGTCATTTAATAAAAAAAAAAGGAAAATTGCTAATTTGGCAAGTAATGGGTTAATGTTGCACAGATTGTGGCATTATTCCCTGTCTAATATTGTGGGGAAACCTGAAAACATGATCTGTTGGTGGGTCCTGAGGACTGGAGTTGAGAATCCCTGCTCTACATAAACAGGACCTAGGCTATAAGAAGATTGCAGACTCCCTGAAACTGAGCTGTACCACTGTGGCCAAGACCATGTAGCAGTTTAGCAAGACAGGTTCCACTCAGAGCAGGCCTCGCCATGGTCGACCAAAGAAGTGGAGTGCACGTGCTGAGCGTCATATTATACGCCGTACACTGCATGAAATTTGTTTGCACGGCTGTCATCCCAGAAGGGAGAGTTTGCTAAAGATTATGCACAAGAAAGTGTACAGTTTGCTGAAAACAAGAAAACTAATAACATGTATTACTGGAACCATGTCCTGTGTTCTGATGAACCAAGATAAACCTAATTGGTTCAGATGTTGTCAAGCATGTGTGGAGTAAAAAAACAGTGTTTCTTGCATACAGTCAAGCATAGTCGTGGGCGTGTCATGGTTTAGGGCTGCATGAGTGCTGCCGAGGAGTTACAGTTCATTGAGGGAACTATGAATGCCAATATGTACCATGATATACTGAAGCAGAGCATGACTCCCTCCTTTCAGAAACTTCTGCAGGACAGTATTCCAACATGATAAAAATCCCAAACACCCCTCAAAGACTCCTTGCTAAAGAAACTCAGGACAACGGTGCTGGGCTGGCAAAGCATTTTTCCAGACTTAAACCCTATTGAACATCTGTGAGGCATTCTGAAACAGAAGGTGGAGGAGCACAAGATCTCTAATATCCACCAGTTTTGTGATGTCATTATGGAGGATGGAAAAGGATTTCAGTGGCTCCTGTGAAGCTCAAATGAACTCCACGGTGAGAGGCAAGAAAGGTCAAAGGGTCCCGTAAATAGTTCCTCAGAGTAACCTGCTTTAGTGTCATATGTTTCCTTAAAATACTGATGGCATTTTCTGCTAGCCAACTCGTTACTTGTTCGCACTGTTCAGGGCGCAAGAGTGCTTTCCCATATGGACAAGAAAATTGAGATAGGAAGGCAGAGGTAGATAAAGCAGGAACCTTTTTCATTGGCTCGGTCAGACTGCTTGGGCGACCACCACTGTCACTACCACCTCGTCCACGGCCCTTGCCCCATCTTCTTTTTCCCATTTATTTGGTTTCATTATTTGAAGGTGAATACTGTAACATGACCTTTTGTACAGGCAATGGAACGACACTGATGCCGGGTTGTTAAACGTGTGTTAATAGTTTCCCTCAATAGCTGCTTCTGTAGTCTAAAAGCAACCAGGTACCTTTTAAGGGACAAAGTACCACTGGAGGAGTCGACAAAGATGTTGTGAATGTCTTTCAGCCCCAAAAGAAAACACTTAGACTGTGTTTTAGTAAGAGCAGGACACTATGTAGGTTCTGTAAGATATGAAGCCGCTAAAAGTATGCTAGGTTGCTGCTAGTAAGATACTGGCCTTGAGGCAGAAGTAGAGCCACTGACACCGAGTATTAATAAAAATTTGGTAACACTGACACTGTGTGTTAGTTGCAGCAGGCCACTATCTATGTTATGTAAGATATGAAGCCGCCAAAAGTTTGCTAGGTTGCTGCTAGGAAGGTGTTGGCCTTGAGGCAAAAGTAGTGCCACTGACACCGAGTATTAGTAAAAATGTGGTAACTCTGATACTGTGTTTTAATAAGAGCAAGCCACTATCTAAGTTCTGTAAGATACGAAGCCACCACCAGGATGCTATATATTATGGTATTCAGGCAGAACTACAGGCTGTTACAGCAATTTTTTTTTTTTTTTTTTAAACTTACACATTATTTTTTTAGTAATAGGGTACTATGGAGTTTATGTACGCTATGAACCAAACACAAGGACGCAACTGTGCTGGTATGACTTTCGATGGTGGCTGACAGGCACTACACTACACCTGAACCTGTTGTTTTGTCAATTTTGGGACCTTATTTAGGAGGTTGTAATACCTATTCCTAGTAGAACACAAGGGATGTAGCAGTGCTGGGATTGTTGATTATTAGTAGCAGATGTCAGGACAGCTTTAAATCTCTCCCTGCCTGTGAATAAACTCTCCCTATATTACACACTGCAGTAACAGACTGTATGCAGCACTAATAAGAGGATTTTTTTTTTGGGCAGTTTAAATGCACTGCACTGTCCCTATACCTGGTTCAACGATTTACTCAACTAGCAGCTACTGGACACTGTATTCAGCCCTTACAAGCACTATTATTAGTTTGCTGTATAAACGCTGTCCCGTACATAGTACAGTCTATCTACACCACCAGCTCTGGAATGAATGTGTGTTCACAAAATGGCGGCTGCCTTATATAGCACCTATGACGCTGCGCGGCCAAGCCAATCACAGTAACACCACAACAAAGATGGCTGCGGCGTTACTGTGAGGGCAAGCAATGTGTTCATTGGCTGGAAAAAGGCACCAGGAAGGCAGAAATGAAAACGAAAGTATTGAAACGAATACCATATTAGCCGTCGAATAGCGAATACCTTGAATACCCCATTATCCGTCAGATACCAAATAGTGGCGAATACATTCGCTCATCCCTAATTGTAACAAACCACCAGCTGGGTCCCTAGATTGATACACACCACCTGGACTGATACATTGTAAGAAATCATCATCCCGGACTCCAGACTGATACATGTTACTTGCACTGAAACATTGTAGCAAACCACAAGCCTGGATGCCAGACTGATACATGCCATCTTGATTTTTTTAGTGGAACATACTAAGCAAAATAACGGGCTAAATATAATACTGGTACTGTATATCCTGAATTTGACATCCTAGCACTATAGTTCACAATATATAAGCAGACAGACATTATTTCTCTGTTGAAACAAAAGTAAATACAGTGGAACCATGGATTATGAGCATAATTCGTTCTGTGAGTGAGCTCTTAAACCAAGTTACTCTTATATCAAAGCGAATTTCCCATAGGAAATAATTGAAACGCAGACAATTCATTCCACAACCCAAAAATATTTACTGTATTTATACAAACTTATTACAGTAATGCAAAATAATGTACTGTAGTCATGTAAAATTATTACAGTACATTAATACAAAATACTGAACAGTACAGTAAAAGCTTAAAAACAAATTAAACTGCACTTTAGCTTACAATAAAATTGTTGGTGTGCGAGAGGTACAGCATAAGCAATGTGCTGTACTGGTTAGCGGAAAGAAAAAACAATACTGTTTCCACAAATGCAAATTGATAGACATACTATATAGTATATACTGTACTGTACAATGGTATACTGTATACAGTACATATATACAGAAAGTTACCTCCAGAGCAGGTCAGAGCGCGGTGAAAGGACAGAACCGTTAGTGTGCGCAGTGGCAATTTGCTCTTATTGTAAAGCATTGCTCTTAAACCAAGTTACAAATTTGTAAAAAGCTTTGCTTGTCTTTCAAAACGCTCTCAAACCAAGTTACTCTTAAACCAAGGTTCCACTGTATTTTGAAAAAAATATGTTTATAGTAATACGTTTATTTATATTCTATGTCTATGTCATTTAATATGCGTATTATAAATAGAAAGTCAAAGTAATGTTTGCGATTTAATATTAGTTAGTGGATATGATATAAAGCATGCATGTAAAATGTGCTAGTTTGGGGTTTTGGAAATATTGATTACAAATGTAATTTTTGTACATAATCATATATATTTTGAATATAACATTCTTCAAACATAAAGTTTCTAGTCTGTACAGGTTCCTACTAATTTAAGTTCATAGTGAACCTGACTACGGAATGTAAGATGACTGAAAGAGTTAATAACAGGAACTGCACCAGCGGACATCGCACACGTTTCTGATTACAAGAGAATGGAAGGATCTATGTAAACTTGTTTTTTGTATTTGTAAGCTACGTGACTAAAGGGGGTTTTACACGCAGCGATATCGCTAGCAAGCGGACCCGCCACTGTCATTTGTGCGTCAAATCGCTGCCCGTGGCGCACAATATCATTAGGAGACATCACACGGACTTTCCTGCCTAGTGACATCGCTGTGGCCAGCGAACCACCTCCTTTCTAAGGGGGTGGTTCGTGCGGCATCACAGCAGTGTCACTAAGCGACCGCCCAATAGAAGCAGAGGGGCAGAGATGAGCAGCCGTAACATCCCGCCCACCTTCTTCCTTCCTCATTGCCGGCGGCCGCAGGTAAGGAGATGTTCAGCGTTCCTGCAGTGTCACACATAGCAATGTGTGATGCCGCAGGAACGACGAACAACATCGTACCTGCAGCAGCAACGATATTATGGAAAGGAGCGACGTGTCAACGATCAATGATTTTTGATGCTTTTTGCTGCCTTGGGAACGACGAACAACCAGCGTCCTCAACAAACAACAATTTTTTGAAAATGAATGACGTGTCAATGATGGATGATTTGGTAAGTATTTTCCATCGTTAACGGCCGCTCGTTGGTGTCACACGCAACGACGTTGCTAACGATGCCAGATGTGCATCACGGAATCCGTGACCCCGGCGATATATCGTTAGATACGTCGTTGCGTGTAACGGGGCCTTAAGACCGTGTAATTTGGTTGAAACTGATCACAAGTCTCATTTTTTAACCCCGTCTAAGGGCTGCCTGTAACCTGCCTCATATATTTCATGTGCACATGGAATAAAACTATATGGAGATCTTATCCAGAGCATGCTTTCCTTCCTGTGCTGGATACTACTGTTTGTGGCTGTTCGGCTGATAATCCGTGACAGGGAGTGACGGAAAGAGATCCGAAGTGGGTGAGCTGAATTTTTTTGTATTTGATTACTACTATATTGGTGCCAAAAAGGGAGGCATTGTTACTGTATAAAAAAAAACAAAAAACTGAGCTGTGACAAATGTTCAATAAACATGCAACATTACAAGCATGTGAATTGCAGCCTCAAGACTAGAAAAAAACCAGGGAGAAAATTGTAGAAAAAATACCCTGACTATAAATAAATAAATTGCAAGTGCTTAATAAACAGGGTACTTAGTATATACATTTTTGCAAAAAGGTAAGAAGCTGTCTCACCTCGTCACGGTGTACCCATCTGAGACAGTCCCTAACCTACTAAAGTTAAAAACATATTCTGTACCTGACTAGTGTCATGTCAAAACTTCAATATGGATGGTAAAGTGGTTAGCTGGGTCCCAGATTAAATACACAGCAAAAAGTGAGAAGCAGGTAATTGTTCAGCCTCAGTATCAGGAGGGCTGCACCCCCAACTTGCATTAAAGCAAGATAACAGACAAAAAAAACAAAAAACTGAGCTGTGACAAATGTTCAATAAACATGCAACATTACAAGCATGTGAATTGCAGCCTCAAGACTAGAAAAAAACCAGGGAGAAAATTGTAGAAAAAATACCCTGACTATAAATAAATAAATTGCAAGTGCTTAATAAACAGGGTACTTAGTATATACATTTTTGCAAAAAGGTAAGAAGCTGTCTCACCTCGTCACGGTGTACCCATCTGAGACAGTCCCTAACCTACTAAAGTTAAAAACATATTCTGTACCTGACTAGTGTCATGTCAAAACTTCAATATGGATGGTAAAGTGGTTAGCTGGGTCCCAGATTAAATACACAGCAAAAAGTGAGAAGCAGGTAATTGTTCAGCCTCAGTATCAGGAGGGCTGCTCGTTGGTGTCACACGCAACGACGTTGCTAACGATGCCAGATGTGCATCACGGAATCCGTGACCCCGACGATATATCGTTAGATACGTCGTTGCGTGTAACGGGGCCTTAAGACCGTGTAATTTGGTTGAAACTGATCACAAGTCTCATTTTTTAACCTCGTCTAAGGGCTGCCTGTAACCTGCCTCATATATTTCATGTGCACATGGAATAAAACTATATGGAGATCTTATCCAGAGCATGCTTTCCTTCCTGTGCTGGATACTACTATACTACTGTTTGTTGCTGTTCGGCTGATAATCCGTGACAGGGAGTGACGGAAAGAGATCCGAAGTGGGTGAGCTGAATTTTTTTGTATTTGATTACTACTATATTGGTGCCAAAAAGGGAGGCATTGTTACTGTATAGAAGCTACAAAGTGGAACATTACACTGTATGATGGACACAGAGGGGGACATTATACTAGGGACACAATGGGGGACATTAATGCTATCTGGGAGCCAGAATGGGAGACAATTTTACTGTATGGGGGACAGGATGAGAGACAGTAAACTGTACAAGGCCAATTGAGGGACATTATTAGTGCACGGTGGTCAGAATGAGGTACTTAATAACTGTATGGGTCCCGAAGATAGTGCTTTATTATTGTGTGCGGCCACAAAGGGGTACAATGCACTCCTTGTGGAATGATGCATTATGAATTATTGATATATGGGGCCCATCAATTTTTGATGCTTCAACTCTATCAAAGCACATTATAGATGCCTTCAATGTGTTTGGTCAGCAATGTTGTACATGCATGCCACTTGGGAACGGGCATTACAGTTGTATTTAAGCATAAATCTGTACATTACTACTGTAAATGGGAACAAAGGTGAATTTTACTATTTCAACAGGACAACAAAAGGGAACATACAGTATGTGGTATTATAATACCCTATAACGGACACAGAGGGGGACAGTTTTGCTGTGAGAAACAGAAGAGGACCTTACTATTAATAATAATAAAAAAGTTTTATTTTTATAGCGCCAACATATTCCGCAGCACTTTACAATTCAGAGGGGACATGTACAGACAATTTGAGACTATACAAAATAACAAAATTAAGATACCAGGAGGAGTGAGGGCCCTGCTCGTAAGCTTACAGTCTATAAGGAAAATAGGGGAGGCACAAAAGGTGAATGGGGGGAGAAAAGCTTGATATGTATGGTCCAGCCATCAATTTAATAGGGTATTCAACACCAGCTGCGTGGACCGGTCGCCAGCCAGAATTTATACAGGTACAGGGGACAAGAATTGGAAGTACATTTTTTGTTATGAAGGGCAGAAAGGGTCTAGATTAGATCAGGGCAGCGAGGTGATAGGCTAGTCTAAAGAAATGCGCTTTTTGGGCCCGCTTAAAGGAGTGGATGTTGGGAATTAATCGGATTGCTCTTGGTAGTGTGTTCCAGAGCATAGGCGCAGCTCGTGAGAAATCTTGAAGACGGGAATAGGATGTTCGAATTGTTGAGGATGTCAGTCTTAGGTCATTAGCAGAGCGGAGGGCACGGGTGGGGCGATAGACAGAGATGAGGGAGAAGATGTAGGGTGGTGTGGAACTGTGAAGAGCTTTGTGAGTGAAAGTGATAAGTTTATGTTGGATTCTGTAGCAGATAGGCAACCAGTGCAATGACTGGCAAAAAGCAGAGGCATCAGTGAAGCGGTTGCAGAGGAAAATGATCCTGGCTGCGGCATTCAGAATGGATTGGAGAGGGGAGAGTTTAGTAACAGGGAGACCAATTAGTAAAGAATTACAATAATCCAGGCAAGAATGAATGAGAGCGGCAGTAAGAGTTTTTGCAGAGTCAAAGTTAAGAAAAGGTCGAATTCTAGAGATGTCTTTGAGGTTGAATTGACAAGAACGAGCAAGTGAATGTGGGGAGTGAAGGAGAGATCGGAGTCAAATATAACCCCAAGACAGCGGGCATGCTGTTGGGGCGTAATGGTAGAGCCACCCACAGAAATGGTAATATTGGGTTTAGGAAGGTTAGGAGAGGGAGGAAACAGAAGAAGTTCAGTTTTTGATAGGTTCAGTTTTAGATAGTGGGAGGGCATGATGTTGGAGACAGCGGACAGACAATCGGTAGTATTTTGTTATAGTGCAGGGGTGATGTCAGGAGAAGATGGGTACAGATGGGTGTCATCAGCATAGAGATGATACTGAAAACCAAATCTGCTGATCATTTGTCCAATAGGGGCTGTGTATAGAGAGAACAGGAGGGGTCCTAGGACTCAACCCTGAGGAACCCCGACCGTAAGGAAAAGAGGAGAGGAAGAGGAGTCGGCAAAGGATACAGTGAATGAGTGGTCAGAGAGGTAAGAGGAGAACCAAGAAAGAACAGTGTCCTTGAGCCCGATAGAGCGGAGCATAGTGAGGAGGAGCTGGTGATCCACAGTATTGAATGCAGCAGAGAGATCCAGAAGGATCAGCAGGGAGTAGTGACCATTAGATTTAGCTGTAAGTAGATCATTAGAGACTTTAGTAAGAGCAGTTTCAGTAGAATGTAAGGAGCGGAAACCGGATTGTAGAAGGTCAAGGAGAGAGTTATCTGTCAGATAGCAAATTCGACGGGAGTGGACCAGGCATTCCAGGAGTTTTGAGATGAATGGGAGATTAGAGACAGGTCTGTAGTTAGCGGCACAATTTTGGTCCAGGGATGTTATTTTAAGTAATGGGTGTATGCTGGCATGTTTGAAGGAGGAGGGAAAGACACCAGAGGAGAGAGAGAGATTGAATATTTTAGTTAGGTGAGTGGTGACAGCTGGGGTGACAGATATAAGAAGATGTGAGGGAATGGGGTCACTGGTGCAGGTAGTAGGGCGAGAAGATGCGAGGAGCCTGGTGACTTCTTCTGTGACTGGATCAAAGAGTGAAAGTGAGCTAGATGAAGTGTAGGAGGGCAGACAATGTGTGGTGTTATGAGCCTGGGAGGAAATTATATGGCGTATATGGTCAATTTTTTCTTTAAAATAATTGGCCAGGTCATCTGCGCTGAGATTGGTGGTTGGGGCAGAACTCTTGGTCCGAGGAGGGAATGGAAAGTATCAAAGAGTCGTTTAGGATTGTTGGCTAGAGAGGTGATGAAGATGTTAAAATACGCTTGTTTGAAGAGGTGAAGGGCAGTAATGTATGTTTTGAGCATAAATTTATAGTGGATGAAATCTTCGGCTAGATTGGATTTTCTCCACAGACGTTCAGCGCACCTGGAACACGGCTGGAGAAAGTGTGTTTGCAACTTGTGCCAGGGCCGCTGCCGTCTCCATCGAGTTGCTCTGTGTGTAGCAGGTGCAGCTTCATCTAGAGCGCTCTGTAGGGTTTCATTATAATGTTTCAGGACATGAGAGGGAGGATATTGGGGCCAGTGATTTACTGCAACTTCTTCAGAAATTTCTGAGTGTTAATGACATGTATATTCCTATATGGGAGGTAAGTGGGAGTTTCCTGAGTAGGTTGATACCTATTGACTAAGAATGAAACAAGGTTGTGGTCAGAGAGTGGGAGAGGGGAGTTAGTGAAATCATGCACTGAGCAGAGACGGGAGAAGACCAGGTCCAGCGTATTCCCACCTTCATGTGTAGGAGAGTTAGTTAGTTGTGAAAGGCCAAGAGAGGAGGGTAGAGGTAAAAGATAAGTGGCAGCTGGGGAGCGGGGATTATCAATAGGGATATTAAAGTCCCCCATGACAAGAGTGGGGAGGTCACAGGCTAGAAAATGTGGAAGCCAGGTGGCAAAATGATCCAAGAACTGACTGGTTGGGCCTATAAAATATTTATAATTAGAGAAACAGTTGTGCGGGAAACAAAAGGTAGGCAATTCTACTACTACTAATTTTGGAAACGTGGTGTTCGTGGGAAAACCAAAATGAATGCCGTTTTAAGTGTAATTCTCATGTTTTTGCCGGGCCCGAACGAACAAAGTCAAGCTTGTACTGAACCTGAGTTTAGTGAGCCTTTATCAAACAGGTTCGCTCATCTCTAGCCAGGTGTGAAATATTGCTACTCATAAAACCCCCACACAGTATGATGGCCCCCACAACTCTCTTGCACAATGTGATGCCCCACTTAGCCCTTCATTCTGTTCCTTATACCATCTCAATCCACCATTTCAGTTTGGTTTCAACATCTAACAAAGTTTTTTTTACAATTGTAGAACATCCAGAAAACTTTTTATTTAAACATCTCGGTAGTATTAGTTTAATATAAACTCATTTTGTAGACATGTCACTACTGTTAACACAATTTACTATGACATTATAATTGAACAAATGAGTGGGATTCTTTAGGTTCTCCTAGAAAATTCCCTTTTAATTTGAGTTAATTAGGAACATTAATCAGTGACTTCAAAGATTATTGTGTAATATGATATGCTGTTTCTTCTGAAACCATCTCAGACAGCCAAATAATGATCTTGCAGAATTGTGCAATTCCTAAATATTCTTTACAAATGTGATATTTTTGCTCATGTCAAGAGGATTAATTAATGAGGGCACTATGGTTTTACATTAATAACCTTGGTTACTTTTGAAGTCTGAGATAGACTATAAAAGAAGGAAATCGTTATGTGGTAAATTATGCTTCCTTCAACGGAAACAGAAATGTGCAAATATTTCATAGAACTTCAACTGTAAAAGTACTAATAGCATGTATCTAATATTAGCAAATCAATTAAAGAGAAAGCTTTAGCATGAATAATCTGTTTACTTAAGTGGCACTTAAGCATAGGACACCTACTTACTATTGAACACTTCTCATGGGAAGCAATGTCACAGATCAGTTCAAGAAAGTCATGTGAGACCTCTTCCTTTTATATTTGGGTTTACTTATGCCTTTTGTAAGGTGCATGAGTGCAAAGAGATATAAGATTGCACACCCTTTAAATTATAATAAGATGTAGTGGGTTTTGGTGGTAAAATAAACCATACTAGAGATAGAGAAGTATTACTAGTTTATTTTTTAATTAATTAATAAAATGCAACGTGAATGAACAAAAGAGAAATCTTACATCAATATTTGGTGTGAGCATCACTTGCGTTCAAAACGGCACCAATAATTATAGTTACTAGTGAATTGTGAGCGTGCTTTGCTCAGTACTCGATCAAGCTTCGGGGTGCTTGGGCATGCTTGGTGCTTGGTCAAGTACCGTGGGTGATCAAGCTAAATACTCGACTCCCTCTTCTGTTACCTTCCAGGACACAGCCCCTGGCCACCACAGTCTTCATAGTTTGTGGGCAGCAAGCAGCAGTCTTCATCTGGCAACCTTTGTTCCGGCTTCGCAGCAACAACAGTCACTATCATCCAGATGCAGCTGGAATATCCTGGCAATTTCCGTTCCATGTGTGTCTAGCAAATGTTCCTCCCAGCCAAAGTAACTGTGCGGGTAGTTCTGCTCAAGTCACTGTTCTGGAAAATAAACCTCTCTCTTTTCCAGAAAGGGACTCAACTGTACAGTTACTTTAATGGGGGAAAGAATATTAGAACATTAGAACATAAATTGCCAGGCAATGCCAGCTGCACCTTAATGAAAGGGACTGGGAGAGCTAGCAAGATGGAACGTAGATTGATGAACGATGTCTGCTGCCTGCTGAACGCAGATGATATTGTAGCCAAAAAAACCCCCAAGATTAGTAAATGGGTGTTTTACCCATAGTGGATTTAAGGACCTTGCCGCACCACCTCCCCAAAGTGCATTTGGCATGACTCGCTTCTCTTGTCTATATCAATTTAAGTGGAGTTGGCATGTAAATCTATGCTGTCTAAAACATGCAAATCTGGAACCAGTTTTGTATTAGCAATTAAGAAGGGGTTGTCCAGTAGTGAGTGGACAAACCTTTTGATATCTTGATGGACTATAAATTCCAATAAGAAAATTAAATAAAGATCCTCCATAATTCAATGCATATTCTCTCCGGAACAAACAAGTAGACTGAATTCAGACATCCTTTAAAAACAAGATCCATCATGTAATGACTGGCCACAGGTCCTTGGACAAGATCTCAGTAGCCACACATGCACCTTTTGAGGCTGTCAAGTTCTGGTGACTAAACAGTGTTTGGATCGTGTTTCTTGGATGTTGGAACGAGGCGTTATAAGTACTTCTGTTTAGCCTTCTGAATATAAAACCACTGTGGTTCTACTGATACAGGACATGAAGCACAAGAAGAGAACACCACTTTACAGGTAACATCTAACTATAGGATATTAGTATAGAGTGGACATATTCTCATTGTTACTAAACTTATTGTTAAATCCATGAAGCTAATATATTTCTATCAGAAAAGGATGTGAAGTTGCAAACTCCTCTTTTAAATCCTAAACAGAACTTCTTCCTGACTTCATAACATTTTTCTCCACGCTTCCCAGTTAATTTGCATTATGCTTTTCTTAACAATCCATGTGAAAGAGGACAATGCATGAGTTCTCCTATTAGTTTTAAGTGGGTAAAGCTGTAAATAATGATAATGACAGATTACTCGTTAATACATACAGATGTGCACAGATAAGGGCATCCAGGTGCTAGAATTAATTATTTTCTTTCTTTCCTGCAGCTCAGTAAAGTGAGAAATTGTTGCTAAAAAATGTGAATGCAATTATTTTGTCAGCCATGTAAACTAATATTTAAGCACCATTGTTTGTGTAGTATTGTAATATGCATATTCATGGTATTTTTTTAACAGATTGCCTTATTTTGGATTGTGCTAGATTGCTTTTAGAAATTCTCTCCTGAGCGTTTCCAGGTGGCGGTATTTTTTAACTAGATTTTTATTGGGGTGTACCATAAATTGAATGTTATTGTTCAAGTTACAAACTCCTTTCTAAGTACGAACTGATAAAATAGACTGCTAAGTGCAATGCAAAGAGCCATGACTTATTTCTATAAGTAATGAAGATTGTTGTAACTGAGCTAACCCTCTAATAGCCAACACATTGTACTATCGTCTGGATACATACGTTTTCAAATGCAAATCCACAAAAAAAAATACAAGTAGTAATTATTAATTTAGACAAACTGTTTAGGGTAGGTACCATAATTTCTTTCCATTTCAGTTATTTCTTTGCCATACACCTTAGATATCTTATTTCACTGGAAGTTATGACTATTGACTGCCCCTCAACAGATATTCTTAATAGGGATGTAAGTCACAGCCAGAGACAGAGCTGTGACTTCTTAGATTGTTGGCTTGTCCTGTTAATATTGGCAAGATAGGTTAGCTTTTTTTCAATCACCATGTATATTACAGTGGAAAACATGGTTTCAAAGGATTCCTTAGTATGTTTCTCTGTGTAAAGCGGGCTTTACATGCTACGATATCGTTAATTAATTATCGTCGGGGTCACGTTGTTTGTGACGCACATCCGGCGTCATTAAGGATATCGCAGTGTGTGACACTTATGTACGACCTAAAACGATTGCAAAAGCGGCAAAAATCGTTTGCCGCGGAGAGGTCATCCTGAAACAAAAATCGTTTTCTTCAAATTAGCGATGTTGCTCCTCGTTCCTGCGGCAGCACACATCGCTCTGTGTGACACCGCAGGAGCGACGAACATTTCCTTACCTGCCTCCACCAGCTATGCAGAAAGAAGGAGGTGGGCGGGATGTTTATGTCCAGCTCATTTACGCCCCTCCACTTCTATTGGACAGCTGCTGTGTGACGTAGCTGTGACGCCGCATGACCCGGCCCCTTAGAAAAAAGGCTGATTGCCGGCCAGAGCGACGTCGCAGGACAGGTAAGTCCGTGTGACGGGGGTAAGTGAGGTTGTGCGCGATGGGCAGCGATTTTCCCGTGTCGCACAACTGATGGGGGCGGGTATGATCGCTTGCGATCTCGCTAGCGAGATCGCAGCGTGTAAAGCCCGCTTAAGCACCAGACTCTTTAAATGTCTCAAGTTTTTGTTTTCTGTAAAATGCAAACATCTAACCTTGTTCCTGCAAAAAAATGATTGGTTTCTCTGTGAAAATCAAATGGGTTTATTCAGTATCAAGGTCATCATCTAAACTAGAGATGAGCGAGTACCAAAGCATTCGTAATCACTACACTCTTAATGAGTACTTTTTAATACTCGTGTATTTGCAAATAGCGAGTACAATGCAAGTCAATGGGAAATGTGAGTGAATTTTCTGCTGGACCCAAACAAAGAGGTCTGGCTGGATACCTGAGGAAAAGGCTGAAATGGATGGGAGAGTGATGAACTTAATAGGGAGAGCTGGAGAACATGCTTGCATGCATTTCTGACTCACCTATGGTTTCTGGGAATGAGGATGTCACAGTATTACGCTACTTTTACAGATGCACAAGAACACCAACCAAACCTAACCTAAGGCAAGAAAAAAGGGAAAAACAGCCAGCACCAAAATTCTCAAGGATAAAAAACTTTTCTTTATTTCATTTTAAAAAAGAGTGTGCAAAAGTGGAATAAAAAACATGGCAGTACCCTTACATGCCATTTCTTTCTTTTTCTTGCAGTTGTCCGGATGTGATCGTCGTTTTCAGGCCATGCATCAGTGGAGCTGTGGACAACTAAGGGGTAGGCTGAATTAAAAAATTTTCAAACCTAACCTAAATTGCATTTTACAGGCCAAAAAGGTTAAGAAACAATTTTTCCTGTATAATCACTTGTAATAAGGCTAAATAAACCGCATAAAAAAAATTCCCTTATAGCATTTGTTCACATGTAGTGTTTTGGCTTTTTTTTACTTTTACAATTGTGAGGGCCCTGAAATACATTTTGTAGGTACCTCTGTCATACATAATTTCTAGCTAGCTATTCCCCAACACTTTACAAGGCCAGCTATAACATGCCCGTTGGTATATTGATCTTTGTAATGAGGGACCCCAAGTGGTACTGTAACATATGTTTTGGAGGGACTGCTGTTACTTATATATTTGGGCAGTTCGTCCCTCATTGAGACACAGATAGTGGAAAACATATTTCATAGCAGTTCACCATGTGCCAATTGTGACGGTGGGCTTTACCATCCTCCTCCTCCATGTCATTTTGTGGCCCTCAATTCAAGTTTACCTGAATTTGGTGAGCACCCAGGGTTGGCCCAGTAACATACATTTGGGAGAGACTGCTCTTACTAATACATTTGGGTGGTCCCTCCCTCATTGAGACTCAGATAGTGTGGAATACATATGCCATAGCAGTTTACAATGTGCCCATTATAGGGGGTCACAGCCTGGCTTGTGCTGTCCACATCAGTCACATTAATACATTGCTACTGGGATTGCCATATACAAAGCAGTACTACGAGCATTTTGAGCTGCCTGGTACAAAGTACTCACTGGTACTTTTTCCACAATATTTTTGAGGTCAAATTTTGTTTTGCTTGGGCCATCAACATGTACAAATATTTCACAAAAAATCAAAATGACAAAAAGCTAGTTGTTAAAGGACAGGGACGTGGTGCTGTCAGTGGTTGGCGACAAGGCACTGAATCTGTGTCAGGTCAGAAGAAGCTTGATGCATCGACCATGTTCCTTACCAAATTTCCCTGTCTGGAATGCAAACATTTGTGGAAGCCAAAAGAGCGAGAGCAGATTCTGTCTTGGATGGCAGACAACAATGCCTCTTCGCATTTCTCAAGCAGCAACAAATCTTCCACGACCACACAGTCTACTGTGGATACACAGAAGGCTGACCCCTCTAATCCCCAAAATGGTCCTCCTTTCTCCCCCCATCATCAGTCACCGGAGACATATGACCCCAAGTTTGGCCACTCTGAGAATGTTTTGTATGTAAAAAATCCCGGCATAACATATAGGCGTGGACGCACTATTGGGGACAAATTGGTTCACAGTATGTACCAAGGTCCACGTATGGAGGGCACATGGTTAGACAGACGGATCTGTGGATTCTTTCGTTGTGGTAACTATAGTATCTGCAACTCCATAGACCAGTGCAAGTCCTTTTTGAGCTCAGCGAATGGGAAGAGATATTTTTTGAGGGACTTTGGAAATTGTAGAACATCTGGGGTTGTTTATCGAGCCACATGTACATGTCCCCTAAACTATGTGGGGAAGACATTTCGGGAGATAAGGAAACGAATAGGAGAGCACCTATCTGACACTCCCATTGCGAGACACATGAACTTGGTACATGGAGGTAATCTGGGGCACATTCGCTTTGCGATGATTGTAAAACCTAATTTAGGAGGAGGCAATTTTGATAAAATACTTCTACAGAAAGAGGCAGCCTGGATCTTTAGGATGTGGTCTCTCACCCCAAAGGGCCTGAATGAACAATTGTCTTTTGTGTGCTTTCTCCCCTCATAGTTGTTTACTACCTATGATTGACTTTATTATCCTGTTTTTCCATACTCAATTAGCTACCATATCCCTGTTTGGGAATTGTCTGTATTGCCAGACTATATTTAATTTGTATCTTATTTATTTAGTCCTGAAATTGTATTGTACTAACGTTTAAAATATCTGTTGGCATATGCTTTGTAATATATATGATCCAGGTCTATTATATGTACCCTTTACTTGCATTGCCTTTGCACTACTGTATTAAATTATATATATCTATAGTCTTTATGATCCGACTGTATTCATCCTGTATTTGCTCCTCCCTTAGTACCCATATCTGCGATTTATTTTAGGCGCAAGGATAGCATGTGATCTTCTTGAGCAGTGACATTTACCTGCCTGCCTTTGGAAGCCCCACTCACGCTAGTTATGGATATGGGGAGTGGCTTTTATCGCGTCACTTGCTCATGCAGGTCACATGATCGGGTATTAGGGACGCTGCGTCTATTATCAGTGCGCATGCGCGGACCGACGTCTCAGATGTGTAGTGGTTGATCGCTGCAGCGATCCGTAGCCGGTCTGATCATGCGTGATAGCACTCAGCAGGATGCTCTGTGCTGACACACTGCCACTGATTGATGAGTGGATGCAGGTGAAAGTGGGTGAGGATATATAATGCCTCCCTCCGGATACGCATTTCTATGGTGCTCCCTGACTGCTGAGGTTGATATCAGCATTGTCTGGACCTACAAGCGGTATTATCCAGGATTTTTGACACCATGGATCTGCGTATCTGACGCTTACTATCCTTTATCTATTCTTCAATCAGGGCAAGTATTTCTGGTTATCTGATCTATTGTTATCATGTATGTTTTAAATTGTATGCACTGTGTTTTATGGAGGGATTGCTGATAGTTTGTATTTATACCCCTAGCCTCCTGAGGAACCATTATAATTATATGGGGAAACGCGTCGAGAGGCAAGCACAAAGTCACCAGGTTTACCACCTTACAGTACAACATACTGAGGACTTCCATATCTCAGCCCAACGGCATTCTTTCATCTGTCCACAGGAGTGGATGTTATATGTGTCCTTGACTATTGCTTTATAATAGGATATTGCTGAGTATTGGCTTGTTGGGAGTCTCTGTTATACTTATGTAATTATTGGTAACCTGTGTGAAACATTGTTGATTATCTGTATTTGGCTCCCCGGTTTGCCCATTAGCAGACTGGGGTTATAGGTATATCCTTATCAATTTTATGGTAATACCTCCATGAATTAAATTTGTTTAGCACTATTTATTAATAAAATCTTGCACTTGGGAATATCTTTGTTTATTAATGTTTTGTATGTATCCTTTGGTAGGTTCTGGCCTCTCACCATGCAGCATTGAAGAGGGATGTGAGAAGGTGTCGTGCATTGATGTGTAAGTATTTGAGGCCTAGGTCAGAAGAAAGCCACTTTGAGGAACCTGGTTTACTGTCTCGAGAGGTGGAGGCTGATGATGATGAGAAACAGTTGCCTTCAGGTCAGCCTACAATCTCAACTGGGAAGGAAAATGAGATGGAAGACAAGGTGGTCAATGATGAGTACACTGATCCTACTTAGACGATTGACATGCACAGCCAGCACAGAAACACAGAGGAATATGGATATGTAGGGCCAACACAGGCACCAGTGGGTAGTGGTTTGCCCAGAGTGAGAAATGAGTCCACTGTTCTGAAGAGCACTCTCACTGTAGTCCAACTTAGGGCAAGGGGTTGTACAGCTGCTGTCTGGAAGTTTTTTTCTGAAAATCCTTCAGAGAAAATCATTGTAATCTGTAACATCTGCCATACTAAGTTGAGCAGATGCTGGGGCAAAGGCAACCTGAGAACCACCAGTATGCGGAACCACATGGCAGCCAAGCACCCCAGTAGGTGGGCAGAACATGAGGATACCAAATTTTTGTCTGTGAGTCAAACCACTGCTATGTCACCTGTGCTACATCCTTCACAATCTGCTGTCCAGGAAGCAGGCGCTCTTACATCCTGCCCACAAGCTGCAATTATCCAGACACAGCAAACAGCCACTAAATCCACTTCCTTGTCCCAGCAAAGTGTCCAGTTGTCCATGCATGAGAGCTTTTAAAGGAAGCATAAATACCAAGCCTCACACCCACAGGCACCAAACCTAAACATGAACATTGACAAATTGCTATCCATGGAGATGTTGCCGTTTAGGCTTCCGGGAACATACTGTTTTCGTGATCTCTTGGCTGTGGCTACCCATGATACAGTGCTCCCAGCTGCCACTATTTTTCCCATTGTACCATCCCCGTGTTACACAAACGTTAAATATTCTCAACCGGGCCCTGACCAACGCCATAACTGGGAAGATCCACCTAACAACGGACACGTGGATAAGTTGTTGTGGTCAGGGATGATATATATCTTTTATGGAACACTGGGTGTACCTGGTGGAGGCTGGGAAAAAGTCATAAACTCGAACATCACACATTCTGCCCAAAACAAAAATAGCAGGCCCAACTTCTACCAGTGTTTCTGCCTCATCATATGCCACTACCTGTCTCTCCTCCTCCTCCACCTCCTCCTCATCCTCTGCTGACTTACCATCCTCATAACTGCCAAGCTGGGAGCTGTGCAGCAGTGCATCGGCAAAGCGGCAACACGCTCTACTGAAGCTGATCTGTTCAGCTCAGAAACCACACACTGCAGCAAGGCTGTGGCAAGGTATAAAAGAACAGACTGATCAGTGGCTCTCCCCGCTGCATCTCCAACCCGGTCTGGTTGTCTTCGATAATGGGCGTAACCTGGAGGCGGCTTTAAAGGTCGGCAAGCTGGTACACGTGCCATGCATGGCTCACATGCAGAAACTAGTTTTTCAGAAATTTCTAACAAGGTAAAAATAACAAAAAAAAAAAGTGAGCCAGAGTATGAGTTAGTGTACATGCAACTTGTAAGCTCATGTTCACTTGAGAAGGTGCACTGTATTAGCGCCCATTTCCACCATTCTTCTACAGCTTTTACTGGTCTCTTAATGTTTGAGTACTTTTTCAGACAGGTCCGAGTGGAATCCAGCTGAAAAAGATGCTGCATCCACATGCCCTTAATAAAAGCATAATTACACTCATTAGAAAGTGCATGGACAGATGAGTTGGGGCCCTCTCTTCTCACCCCACTTCATTAATTCATTAATGTGCCCATTATGATAGGAATTACATATAACTGGTGAAATCAAATTTGATCATTTTCCTAAAGTACAAACACTCAAGATGCATTGATTTATATTTGCCACATAATTATGAATGTTGCCATTTATAAATGACATGCTTTGCCTACCACCCTCCCTTAGATGCACATTGTATATTATTTAATTGGCTCAGTATAAATGTTACTTACATTTTTCTTAGTAAGAAAATTAAAATTTGAACTTATGAGAATTCATACAACATACCAGGACCAATAACCCCTTACCTCAAAATAGCTCAAGTGTATGTCGAGATTTTGAGTGATTACCCAGATTTCCATTACAGATACATCATGTGAATGCACTGACTTAGCTCATACAGAGGTGAAGCCTGACTACTAGAGTTGGGTGAGCACTAAAATGCTCGGATACTCGGTACTCAAGTTTAGCAGGTCAGACGCTTTGACAGTGCACAAGTCGAGTAATGAGTATAATGAAAGTCACTAATTGGGCAGTTTGTCACTCCGCCCACATACACCCAGCCATAAAGAGAGCATTTCCAGGGGAGGTAGGGTGGATTTTTTTTTGTTTGATACACTACATCCGACAACGTTATTTCAACGCCAGTGAGAGCCATTGAGAAACTGACTAGCTCTGCCTAGGGTGCCTGCACACATCATGAAGTGATGCGCGCCTGTGCTTTGTGGCCATTGTCTAACAGATGACACATTCAAGCACCTGCAATACTCATACGAGCACTGTGAATACCAAAGCACCCTGATGCTTGATCAAGTACTGGACAGTGGCGAACAGGCTCGCTCAACACTACAGATCATGAAAGGTAAGAATGATGAAAACCATAATTATAGACATAGCAATGAAAAGAAAACATGGTATCTAATGATTAGACAGAATAAGGTTCTCCCCATGTCATTTCAATAAAAAAAAGTAAAAACTTAAAAAATATTGAAGAATTGGGGTATTTTTAGCATGATCCCCTAAACAACGTGTTTTTTTTTTATAAAACTTTATTCTGCATGATTTTTGAGTACATATATAATCATAAAAAAAGTGACTACAGCTGACTCGGGTTGATATGTAACTTCAGTTCTTTGGCCTGGTGATTTTTTTTTTGAAAAGTACAGTACATGCTTTAATATATATGAAATCATCTAGCAGAGTTGAGGAATTATCCAAATTATTTTATAGCCGATAGCTATATTCATTGCTGATTTAGGCGTCTAAGCAAAATTCTTGCTGCTTTAAATATAGTTTTCATATCCATAATCCTACTTTTCATTATTCCCTTTCCTGGTATATGTTAAAACCAGAAATTTTTAGATTTCTTTGTATTAAATTGGTAATTTTATATGATTAAGTTTGTGTATTTTGTTCAACGTTTTAGCATTTTTCAGGTTTACGTATTTTATGACTTTCAATGTATTTTTGGATCGCTCGCAGCTTTGTATCTTTTCACTGTGAAACTTGAAAGCATAAAGCTGAATGTCACTGATTTTTCTATTTATAAAACTAGTGTCACTATATTTTACCTCTCCTTGTATTTAACTTTTTTTTTTAAAAAAATTGCTGTTTCTGGACTTACTCTACAGCTTGAACTATGCATGTATGTTATATACTTGTTATTAAAACAACGTGCACATTTTGTGTTATTTTCTGCCTTTGTAGCAGTTATTGTAGCCTTATATTCACCATACAATCGTATTCCCATGAGTTTATCATTTCATAATTAATGAATAGAACATGTAATGAACAATACACTGAATAGCAAATGGTTTGCTGAAATAACCTTCTGTCTTTATTTCTCGTTTGTAACTATAGGAAAGTAGTGAGGGAAAAAAAGGTTTGTAGGATTCATGAATCTGTACCTTTCATCTATTCAAGTGATAGCCTTGCCACCTAGAAACACCTGAAGCACCATAAAGTCGGAATGTACTTTCTGAAGAATGCACTAGCAAGATATAAAATTGGAGAACAATTGTGCTGTTTTCATCATTTGAAATACTGCAATGTCTGTAACAGGTTTGCCAACTTGACTTTTTATGTTTTTTCTGGACAGCTAATCAAAAACTTACAGATAGACAATACTTTTTATGGACACATTGGAAAACCATAATAAATCTTTATGATTAAAAGCATAAATGATGCATGTCTACAGCCCATAAATCTGATATGAAGACATTTACTGCACACACTGTAAATGATAAAATAATGGTAATTTCAGTCAAAATAATTAGTATATTTGTAATTCGGACCAAAGTAGTGCTTGCTGTGATTTTTTTTACGCTGTTGTGGAAAAAAATAGTCATTTGCATTAGCACAGGGAAAGCACACGTCTGTAAAAAATGCTTGTCTGTCAAGTATACTAATTTTATGGTCTCTTTGGTACACACCTGGTTTGGGCTCTGCTCAATTCACCCCGGTCTGCTAAACTTTCTTGTGTTTCATGTCTGGCTTTGCAAGTAGCCTTCTAAGCTTCGATTTAATGCACCCCCTAGTCCAACATAAGGCATACCAAGACACACACCTGTGTCTTGGTATTAAAACTTTTAGTTTGTTTTTGAAACATGACCTGTCTCCGGTCTCCATGATATCTCCTGGTTGCCTGAAGATTCCAGCACCTTTCCAACTCTGCAGTTTCCAGGATATTGCTTTTCTGCCTGTGTCTTCCCGTCCATCTGCTGCCTGTCCGGTGTCTTCAATATATCTCCTGTCTGCGGTTTACAGTACCTCTGCAATCTGATTGTGATTCCAGGGTGTCTCTTGACTGCCTGATTCTTTCAATACATCTGCTACCTCTCTTCAACCTTCAAGATATGTATTGTCTGATGTGGCTTCCAGTACCACTGCAACCTGTCTGCTGCCTCCCCGTAGTCTCTTGTCTGCCTGTGGCTTTCCATACCTCTGCTATCTGTCTGCAGTTTTAAGGACATCTCCTTCCTGCCTAAGGCTTCCTGTACCTCTACAAATTGTCTGAAGTCTTTAGAATGTCTTTTTTCTGCCTAAGGCTTCCAGTGCTTCTGCTACCAGTCTGCGGTCTCCAGGATGTAATTTGTCTGCTTGCAGTTTCCAGTACCTTTACTATCTGTTTCCAGTCTTTCAGGACCTCTTCTACCTGTCTGCAGTCTCCAAGAAGCTCCTTTCTGCATGTGTCTTCCAGTACCACTGCAGCCTTTTTTGCGGTCTTCAGGATGTCTCCTGTATGCTTGCAGCTTCCAGACCCCAGCTACCTGTATGCAGTCTCTGGTGAAGATAGAAATGCTGGTTCAAGCCTTGTTACAGGGCCGGTCCCATGCATCCATATTGCGGCATTCTACTATTTGTAGCCTGTGCCAATTGTTGCCACTTTTCCTATTGTCTGACCTTAATTTTTTGAAAAAATGGAGACTCCAAGTAGGATCTCCAAATTGTCTTTTGCCTTTAGTACCAGGGCTCTGGGAGTAACAGCCCTATGCCTGTCTGTCATCTTACTGTCCCTGGTGAGAGTAGAAATGCTGGTTCAGGCCTTTTTACAGGTTCGGTCCCATGCATCCATATTGCAGTGTTGGACTTTTTGTAGTCTGTGCCAATTGTTGCCACTTTCTCTGTTGTCTGACCTTAATTTTTGGAAATGTGGAGACTCCAAGCAGTTTTTTTATAATTGTCTTTTACCTGTACTGCCAGGGATAAGCAAGAGGACTAATCCTGTCACTCACCCACCTCTTGATTTTAAAAATGGAAATGCAATGTGTTGCATGGAGCATACCTGACTGCTGTGCAAAGACACTATGGAGAAATGGGGGGCAATTGATAGTATTGTCCTGCTGGCTGCCTGACATGTTTTTAAATATCAAGGCTCCAAGATGGGTCTCATAGTTGTGTCTTGTCTGTACTGGTAGGGGTGTAGAAGCACCAGCCCTACACCTGTCTCTCATACACCTCAGAATTTCTTATGTTAATAGTCTAGAAAGCTAATAGCTGTGTCAAAACAGTGAGGCTGCACTGTAAAATTTCATTTTGCTGTTTTGACAGCTATTTTACCCCCCTAAAGGTGTATTCTCTGTCTTAGGTTTGGCCTCCCATTGAATCAAATAGGGTTCAAAAATGTTTGGCGGATCACTCTGTGAACATTGGGAACTTTACCACAGATCGGCGAACCGAACCTTGCAAGGTTCGCTCATATCTAGTGCAGAGCTTCCTCAAAAATTATCCACATATGTCAAAGCTAGACAGTATGTATGCACTTTCGGTGTTCTCACCATGATGCTGCTTGTTTGTCTGCGCTGCAAAGTCACCTTGGCCTTCCCGGTGACTGCCTCATATGCAATGTACCAATAAGTTGGAACTCCACCTCGCACATGGTGGAGAGACTACGAGCAGCAGCAGGCAACAGTGGAGTTTAACCTGCAGCACGGATGGCAGAATCGCTTTGTGGACCAACACCTGGGCCTCCATGCAGGACCTGTGTGCCATGACGTGTTGCACTGCTTTCAATACTCTACCAATATTGCTTGTGCTGATCACGCGATAATCAGCATCACTATACTGATTTTATGCCTACTGAAAAAACACTGGAGGCCATGATGGATGAGGTGGTGGCACCTGAGAAAGAGGAGCAGGAGGAAACATTGACTCATTTATCTGAGCTGTTGTAAACATAGAGCTATGAGGTATGGTTTCTGAGCCGAAAGCAGATTTTCCTCCAACTTTCCAGCTGGGGACAGTTTAGGAGGAGAAGGGGAAATGGTCTGAAAAGCAGGGTGGTCGGGAAGTTAGATAAGGGGCATCACTGCGGCGTGGCTGAGAGGATACAGAGGAGCCAGTCCACACACCTGCGACTGAAGACAGCTCATCGTTGACTCTGGGAAGTCTCTCACACATGAGTCAATACATGCTGTTGTGCCTATGCTATGACTATTGAGATGCAAGGATTCTAACCAGTGGTGAGTACTAGGTGGCAACCCTGCAGGATCCACGCTAAAAAGACAACATAGCGCCGCAACGTATACCACTGGAGTTGGATCAAAAAATTCACGAATATAATGTCAAGCTGTGTAATGCTGTACTTGTGGCATTCCTACCAGATATCAGGGACTTGGTGGAGCAACAAGGCGGCAAAGAAGAATGAGGAAATGAACAACGCGGTGCTTACACCAGCCACACCTCTGGAGGGATTGTGATCATGGCAACGTGGCAATATTTTTTGTACAGCCCTCTACAACATCAAGCAACACCATCTGCTACGGCACATATTTTCAGTAGTCAACTTTAGCAAACAGGATGGAAGAGTACATGTCCACACACATTGATAGCTCATGGTTCTGCACCATTTAATTACTGGGTGGAAAAATTGAAGACATGGCCTGAGCTTGCAAAATACACCTTAGAGGTGCTGGTCTCCCCTGCCGCAACCGTACTGTCTGAACGTGTGTTCACTATGAGGTCATCACAGACAGGCACATCTGCCTGTCCTGAGCTATGTGGACAAGCTGCCTGTCATTAAAATGAAGGTAATGGATAACACCAGACTTGTCCATACCTTTGACTGAGTAGACAACTAGACCACCTGCAAACAGATATTGGTATACTCAATTTCCCATGCCCAGTGTTTTGGAGACTCCAAAAATACAGTAACCCACAAATATAATATCCCATTGAAAATCCAATAAATAAATGGTTTGCTACCTCCTCCTCCTTCTCATCCAAAATCCTACTTTGCGCTAGTGTGCAGCCAGGTCTGTGGCCATAATTGTTTTGGAAAACCACCTCTCACCAAGGTCTGTGGCTTTGATTTTTTTGTAAAACTACCTCTCACTACTTCTCACCAGGGTCTGTGGCCTTAGTTTTTAACAAATTTCTTCTTGTTATCAGTCTACAGCTGGGTCTGTGACTTTAGTTTAAAAAAAAAAGTAGTCACTGTACACTAGGTATTTGCGGGACTAATCTGTGACAAACCTGTACCTGCGTTGCTATTTAGGGGCTTTTTTAAAATAAGTTTTCTTGAGAGCGGGGTTAAATCTGTAAATTTGAAACTGCAATACACTTCCAACCTTCCAACTCATGACAGGTTGTTGTTGCTTCAGGTCAGCTTGGCTAATGAGAGCAAATCCTTGCTGAAGTGACTACAAAGTGATCACCAAGTTCCCCTGACAATTACCAGTGCGGATTAATGGGTGGCCACTCTGCTGGGTGCCTACTACTACATCAAGGTGCCATGGTTACTTCCATCACTGAAGCGTGGCCAAGTCCCTTCTTCTTCACGGCCAAGGTATTACCAAACCCAAAAATGGAAACTTTTTACATTTTCAAAGCTGTCATATTCAAACATAGCTGCCTGCTTTGAACAATATTTTTTTCAAAATAAATGCTTCGGATTCCTGGGACAAACACTGAGCAGCATAGGTGAGTTGCTTCAAATTTAAATGGATGGAACTGGTGTACCTCCGGCTCGATTCCAAATCCAACTGCAATCTTTTTAAATGCAGCAACTATATTGTCAACCACTGGAGCAGAAAATTGGCTCCTGAGCGCAAACTGTTAAGACAGGCAGTCTAAGAATCTGTGCCTTGCTAAAAGTGCAGAGTTGGTACCTGAGGAACACGCTCATCTCTTATAAATGTCACCCCCTTGAAAATGAGAAAAGCAGTAGGAACCTCAACAAGTCAGGCATCTATTACTTATGATTTTTTGAGCACTATGTTGGATGGGGTTCTGTGGCCCCTCTCTGTTTTTAATTGGGTGCTGTGTGGTAGATCTCGTGCAATGAAAGCTGTGATAGTCAACCAAGCCAATATAGGGCCTTTTTTTTACAATTCAGTGGTCTGATGGGGAGCTTTGTCAATCTTGGCTGTGTGGGTGAACTTGGAATACAGGTTATGTAGGGGACTTTATGTGTTAAACTTGTTGCTCTGTCAATCATTAATTTTTTCAAAATAAATGATTTGGATTCCCGAGATAGACACTGAACAGCATGGGTTTACCGCTTCAAGTCTAAATGCCTAGGACTGGCAATAGCAAGTCTAGGTGGTGGACTGCCACCTTGATGCCAAATCCAACTACAATCTTTTTAAATACAGCAACTAGACTGTTCACACTGGAGCAGAAAATTGGCTCTTCTGTGCAAAATGTTAATAGGCAGTCTAAGAATCTATGCCGGGCTGAAAGCACAGAGTTGGGACCTGAGGAGTATATGCATCCTTTGTTAACATCACCGCCTTGAAAATGAGCAAAGCAGTGAGAACCTCAACAAGTCAGGCACCTGTTACTTATGGTTTTTGAATACTCTGTTGGATGGGGTTCCCTAGCCCATCTCTTTTAATTGGATGCTGTGTGGTGGATATTGCAGACTGAAAGCTGTGAGGTTTAACCAGGAAAGCCGGCATTTTCAGGGCCTTTTTTACAATTCGGTAGTCTATGGGGGAATACAGATTATAAAGGGTAAATTATTTGTTAACCCCTTCACAACCAATGATGTATTGATACGTCATTAGTCATGCCGCGGTAATCACCTGCGGTGAGCCGGTAGTGATCCCAACACATGTCTGCTGCTTTTAACAGCAGACATGTGGGGCTACCAGCATCTGCTTGCTACTTATACCGCACTGTGAAAATGTGACAGCGTGATTGAAATGGCCACAGCGGGGATTACGCTGTTCCCACCGCCATAAGGGGCCCTGTGACATGATTAAGGAAGTTCCTCCCTTGTCGCAATGGTTACCCGATACACATCCTGTAGCAGCAAACTACGTGTATCGGGTAACCATCGCGAAGAGGGAGCAAATTCCTCTGTCAGACGCTACTCAAAGACAGCGCGCTGGCCAATCAGAGGCCAGCAGCTCCTGCCTTTGACGTCAGCACGCTGGCAGCAGAAGCTCCAGGGCATCGGTCGCATGGTTACCCGATACACATCCTGTACCGGCGAACTACAAGTCCCAGGAGGCCAGCAATGGAACGAAAGCTAAGGTGAGCATAATATGTGTGTGTGTGTATGTTTGTGTATGTTTGTGTGTGTTTGTGTGTTTTTGTACGTGTTTGTGTGTGTTTGTGCATGTCTGGAATGGGGACCAGGATGGGACATTTAACAAGTTGTGGAACGAATTGTCTGCATTGCAATGATTTTCTATGGGAAATCTTGTTTTGCTGAACGAGTAACTTAGTTAACAAGCACACTACCAGAACGGATTGTTCTCATTAACCAAGGTTGCACTGTATTAACATTGAATGACAGTATTATTGTGAAAAGCCAGTTACACTTTTCGTGATCGAACCGTTATCGAACATAACCTCGAACTGTCTAACTTGAAGCTAATTGTTCGCGTTCGTCGAATGACTCGAACATCGCCTAAAACAGGTCGAATTTGAGATTGGCGAACAGTTCGATTCGAACACCGCTCATCTCTAGTTGTGACCCATGATGCAACCATGACATATTTCCTGTGACAGCTGACAGAGCGCTGGCTCTCACAGAATTGTTGCATTTCTGCTGATCAGTGCTGTGCAGCTCTAATCAACATAAATGAACAAGCGATCAGACTGCTAATCCATAAAGTCCGCTATGGGGACTAGTAAAATTAAACATTTTTAAAAAAATATGAAAAAATAAAAAAAACTAAAAGTTCAAATCACCCCTTATTTTCCCCATAGAGAATAAAACTTAAAAAAATATACATATATTTGTTATTGCCGTGTTCACAAATGCCCGATCTATCAAAATATAAAGTCAATCAATCTTATCGGTACACAGTTCCAAATGCCAAAATTACAATTTTTGGGCCTCGCAAAAATGCTTTGAAAATGCAAGAACAGGCGATCAAAAAATAGCATCTGCACAAATATAGTATAATTTATAACATCAGCTCAAGACACAAACAAAAAGCAGTCACTGAACCCCAGATCCCGAAAAATGAAAACTCTACGGGTCTCAGAAAATAGTGACAAAAGCGCTACTCTTTTTTTGACAAATTGCTCATTTTTTAACCCCTTAGATAAAAGTATACATGTTTGATATCTATGAACTCATACCAACCTGAGGCATCATACTGATATGTTAATTTTACCATATATTGAACACAGTGAATAAAATATCCCAAAAACAATCATGCAATTGCATTTTTTTTGCAATTTCACCGCACTTGGAATTTTTTTCTCGTCTTCCAGTAGACTATATGGTAAAACTAATGATTTCATTCAAAAATACAACTTGCCCTGCAAAAAAAAAGTCCTCATTTGGTAAAATTAACAGAAAAAAAAACGTTATGGCTCTCGGAATAAGGGAAGCAAAGAACGAAAACAAGAAAACGGAAAATCACCCGGGGGTGAAGGGGATAAATTTGTTGCTCTGTGGGTAAATTATGCCAATGTTTTATGTCTGCCTGCTTTAAACAATTATTTTTTCAAAATAAATGTTTCGGATTCTTGGGATAGACACTGAGTAGCACAGGTGAGCCGTTTCAAGTCTAAATGGGTGGACTGACAGTAACAAGTCTAGCTGGCAGACCTAACTTATTACCTGCAATAATTATACTTTATGCAACAGGAGCTGAAAATTAGGCTTTCTAAGGAGAACTTGGAAAAGAAGCTCTCCCGGGGCTGTAATGGTGAACAGAGAATACAATTTGTTTAAGGGCATTTTTTTAAATGGTTGGTCTGTGGAGAATCTTTGAAATCCATCTCTGTGGGGTCACTGTTAAAACTTTTAGTTTCTTAATTTACTTGCTATGTAACCATAATTACTATGTGACAGAAGCCAGGGCATTTAAGTAATTTACCTATCCACATTTGTTTGTGGGGAAATTTGCATGCTCTTACCTCCATTTAGATTCATTCTGCAGCCCCCAAGCTCTTACTATGACCATTTTACAGCCTCTAACCTGGGCTCCCCATTGACTTGTATGGGGTTCTTTGTTCAGGGTCAAGTTTGACCACCAAACCCAATTTTGAGGATGCCTGTGCTGTTTCGACAAATATACAGAGATTCGCTCATCACTAGTCACCAGGTTTCACAATATAATCTGCATATATTACTATATAGATCCCATCGACCAGATGAAGCTGGTGTTTAAATCCATATCAGAATGGATGCATAGTCTGAGCATTATATTATACTAGTTGTAGTACCGGCATTGCCCGGGATAGTAACTAAGTGTCTCTCTGTCTCTCTCTCCCTCTCTCTCACTCTCTCCCCCTCTGTCGTTTGTCTCCCTCTCTGACTGTCTCCCTCTGTCTGTTTGTCTCCCTTTCTGTCTGTTTGTTTCCTTCTCTGTCTCACTCTGTCTGTCTGTCTCCCTCTCCGTCTTCCTTTCCCTCTTTGTGTGTCTGTCTGTCTCTGTCTGTCTGTGTGTGTCTATCTTTGTGTGTCTGTGTGTGTCTGTCTCTGTATCTGTCTCTGTCTTTGTCTCTGTCTTTGTCTCTGTCTTTGTCTCTGTCTTTGTGTTTGTCTCTGCCTTTGTCTCTGTCTTTGTCTCTATGTCCGTGTCAGTCTCCGTGTCCGTCTCTGTGTCTGTGTTTCTGTCTCTGTTTGTCTCCCTCTCTGTCTCACTCTCTGTCTGTCTGTTTCCCTCTCTGTCTGTCTTCCTTTCTCTCGTTGTGTGTCTGTGTGTCTGTGTGTCTCTGTCTCTTTGTGTTTTTATCTCTGTGTGTATATATGTGTGTCTCTGAGTGTCTCTGTGTCTCTGTCTCTGTGTCTGTGCCTGTGTCTCTGTGTCTCTGTCTCTGTGTCTGTCTTTGTCTCTGTGTCTGTCTCTATGTCTGTCTCCATCTCTCTATCTGTGCCTGTCTGTGTCTGTCTCTGTAGAAATATCTAAAAAACTGACCCGCACATCCAACAAATGTGAACAGGTGCTAACTGAAAAAACATAGTAACTATAAAATGCATACAGCTGCACACTGAAAAAGCCAAAAATGTACAAGGGAACATATGGCACTGCATTACTGCAAAAGAGATATTTAGTTTATGTATTGGCCAATGCATGTAAGCCTGGAAACCAAGGGCAAGGTATATCTCTGTAATCCGGGAACCTAACTTAAATGCCACTATCTAGGTTAAAAACATCCATGTCTGGGCAAAATTCCATTATTTGGACTACAAACCTCCATGTATGGGTGGCTAGGCTCCTGCTACAGTGGTTATGAACACAGCCAGGTCTTAGGGCGGAGTGCTCAGTCAGACAGAGACTCACTAGAAATATCTAAAAAACTGACCCGCACATCCAACAAATGTGAACAGGTGCTAACTGAAAAAACATAGTAACTATAAAATGCATACAGCTGCACACTGAAAAAGCCAAAAATGTACAAGGGAAAATATGGTGCTGCATTACTGCAAAAGAGATATTTAGTTTATGTATTGGCCAATACAATGGTTATGAAAACAGCCGCCCATACATGGAGGTTTGTAGTCCAATTAGTGGCATTTTGCCCAGACATGGATGTTTTTAACCTAGATAGTGGCATTTAAGTTAGGTTCCCGAATTACAGAGATATACTTTGCCGTTGGTTTCCGGGCTTACATGCATTGGCCAATACATAAACTAAATATCTCTTTTGCAGTAATGCAGTGCCATATTTTCCCTTGTACATTTTTGGCTTTTTCAGTGTGCAGCTGTATGTATTTTATGTGTCTGTCTCTGTGTCTGTCTCTATCTCTGTGTCTGTGTGTCTCTGTGTCTGTTTCTGTGTCTGTGTGTCTCTGTGTCTGTGTGCCTGTGTATGTGTGTTTGTGTCTCTGTGTCTGTTTGTGTGTTTGTGTGTGTCTCTGTCTATGTGTGTCTCTGTGTGTCTCTGTTTCTGTATTTCTGTCTGTGTGTGTCTCTGTCTCTCTGTGTGTGTGTGTGTGTGTGTCTGTCTCTGTTTATGTGTGTCTGTCTGTGTGTGTGTCTCTTTCTGTTGTGTGTCTGTGACACCCTGGACTAGCCGGGTAGTCACAGGTAGGCCCTTGCATAACACCCGTCCCCTAAAAAGGTGTCATCAGCCACCCTTAAAACCCTAGTCAACTCCCTCAGTACTTAATGGACACACCAAGGGGCAGAGCCAGGCAGTTGGCACGCCCACCGAGGAGTTCAGAGGGCCTGGGGCAGGAAACAAACAGCAGTTCAGTTAGTTCAGTCAGTCAGTGAGTGACATAAGTGAAGGAGAGTGCAGCAGGCCTATTGTGACAGGTCTGCAGAGGGAACTGACAGGTGCAAGGGTCGCAGCCCTGGTACCTCGGCTAGGAGGCATACGGTGGCCTAGTCTGCAGGAGCCGGGAAGAGGCCAGGTGGAGCCGTGGTGGACCGGGACAGGGTAGTGGTCCGCTGGTACCGACCCGGGGAACCGACTGAAAACCGGAGCACACAGGGGGGTACTCAGACCCTGAAGCGAGGTCCAGAAGCCACTGGACTGAGTTAATTTAATGTTAAGGTCTGGACTATAGGTCCTTTCCCACCCAAGTCCCGACTGAAGACAACAGCCCACCGAGGGGGATAGAAAGCCACCGCACAGGCAAAGAGATCCCACGGACCAGCGTCTGCGGGCAAACGGGCTTTCCCGACCCACATACCGCCGGGGAGCGGACTCCCGTTGCTGAAGCGAAGGCAGTCTACATACACAATACACGGTGCAGGAGAAAGGCAAAAACCACCAACCCGAGTAGGGGGACCAGACGCAGCCGGCTGCGGGCACCGACCACCATCATCTTGGTTTACCAGAGACTCTTGTGCATAAATCATAGTGAGTACAACTGTGCCCTCGGGCCGCGCACCGCCCTGCACCACCAAACACCGACATACCAACCTAATCGGGTCCCGGGGCCATCACCCCTGCCCATGGAGGGGTTAACATCTTTGCTGCGCAACATCTCCCCCGGGGTGCCTAGTAAACAGCAGCGGTGGTGTCCATCTTCACCAAAGCCCATGGGTGGTGTCACGAGCTTAACTAAAAACCACGGCCCCGGCCGTAAACCTAACCCCTACGTAGCGCCAGCATCCTTTCAGAGCGAAGTGACCCCGGGTCCGGAGGCGTACATCTCTATTTGTCTGCCTCTGTGTTTCTCTGTCTTTGTCTTTGTGTGTCTCTGTCTCTGTGTCTGTCTCTCTATGTTTCTATCTGTCTCTCTCTGTCTCTGTGTGTCTCTGTCTATGTGTCTGTCTATGTGTCTGTCTCTGTATGTCTCTGTATGTCTCTGTTTGTGTCTCTGTTTCTGTGTGTCTCTGTCTGTGTGTATTTCTGTATCAATCTCTGTGTGTGTCTGTCTGTGTGTCTCTAAGTGTGTGTTTCTGTGTGTGTCTCTGTGTTTCTTTTTCTGTGTGTGTCTTTGTCTCTGTGTGTCTGTCTGTCTGTCTCTGTGTCTCTTTCTCTGTGTCACTGTCTGTGTCTCTGTGTGTCTCTGTCTATGTGTGTGTCTGTGTGTCTTTGTGTTTGTCTCTGTGTGTCTCTGTGTGTCTCTGTCTCTGTGTGTCTCATTTTAAAATCAAACAGGAAAAGTATAAAAAGGATTATACAGTCATTCTGACAAGGATTATCAAAGTAAATATGGCAGATTCATTAGATCTAAGAATTCTATTTAATAAAATATGTTGTTATTATTGTGAAATCTAGAGATAGATCTTCTTTTATTGGGTTGTCCAGCGAAAACAAGTTATCCCCTACTCACAGGATAGAAAATAATTTAATTAGCTTTTTCCAGCATCCTTGTGAAGAATGAATGAGCGGAAATTGGAATTTGCCACACCATTGTACTGTGGATAAAGTGCCCTATTCTGCCTAATAGGTGCAGGTCTTAGCAGTCTGACCCCTGCGATCAAAAAGTTATCTATGGTTTGACTAAAGGCTACTTTACACGCTGCGATTTCGGTACCGATATCGCTAGCGTGCGTTCCTGCCCCCATCTGTTGTGCGACACGGGCAAATTGCTGCCCGTGGCGCACAACATCGCCCGGACCCGTCACACTACTTACCTGCCTGGCGACGTCGCTGTGACCGGCGAATCGCCTCCTTTCTAAGGGGGCTGTTCGTTCAGCGTCACAGCGACGTCGCAGCTGCGTCACTGAACCGCCGCCCAATAGAAGCGGAGGGGCGGAGATGAGGGGGACGTAACATCCCGTCCACCTCCTTCCTTCCGCATAGCGGCCGGGAGGCAGGTAAGGAGAGCTTCCTCGTTCCTGCGGTGTCACACGGAGCGATGTGTGCTGCCGCAGGAATGAGGAACAACTTCGTTACTGCTGCAGTAACGATAATTGAGAATGGACCCCCATGTCACCGATGAGCGATTTTGCACGTTTTTTCGTATCATCGGTGTAGTGTCCGACATTTCTATAATGTAGGTGCAGCGACGGTACGATGTTGTTCCTCGTTCCCCTGCGGCAGCACACATCGCTGTGTGAGAAGCTGCAGGAGCAAGGAACATCTCCTACCTGCGTCACCGCGGCTCACGCCGGCTATGCGGAAGGACGGAGGTGGGTGGGATGTTTACGTCCCGCTCATCTCTGCCTTTCCGCTTCTATTGGCCGCCTGCCGTGTGACGTCGTTGTGACGCCGCACGAACTGCCCCCTTAGTAAGGAGGCGGTTCGCCGGCCAGAGCGACGTCGCAGGGCAGGTGAGTGCATGTGAAGCTCAGTAGCGATAATGTTTGCTACGACAGCAATCACAAGATATCGCTGCTGCGACGGGGGCGGGGACTATCGCGCTCGGCATCGCAAGCTTGTGATGTCGTAGTGTGCAAAGTACCCCTTAAGGTCCTTGTGCATTTAAAGGGAATCTGTCAGCAGGTTTTTGCTATGTAAGCACAGTTGGATTCACAGTCTCTTTGCCTACATTTTCTTGCTATCAGATGAGGTGGCAAAAACCTGCTGCCAAATTCTCTTTAAGCGCAGGATCTACCTGGACTCTTTCCTTAGCAGGTCTATGGAGATCACCTCCTTGTGCCACAGCCTCTGCGTCTTAAGGGTGCTTGACACACTGCGACATCACTAACGATATATCGTCGGGGTCACGTCGTTAGTGACGCACATCCGGCACCTAGGAGCGACGATCAACGATCACAAAAACGTCAAAAATCGTTGATCGTTGCAACGTTGCTCCTTTTCATAATATCATTAGTGGTGCATGCTGCTGGTTGTTCGTCGTTCCTGCGGCATCACACATCGCTTTGTGTGACACCGCAGGAACAACGAACATCTCCTTACCTGCGTCCACCGGCAATGAGGAAGAAAGGAGGTGGGCAGCATGTTCCGGCCGCTCATCTCCGCCCCTCCTCTGCTATTGGGTGCCCACTTAGTGACGCCGCTGTGACGTCAAACAAACCTCCCTCTTAAAGGAGAGATTGTTCAGTGTCTCCAGCGACATCGCTAAGCAGGTATGTGCGTGTGACGCTGCCGTAGCGATATTGTTTGCTACTGCAGCAATCACCCCATGACGAAACAGCGATGTGGGCAGGTGCTATCGCACATGACATCGCTAGCTATCTCTAGCGATGTCGCAGCGTGTAAAGCACCCATCACACAATCAGCAGCACATCCTCTCCTATGTCCCTTACTGCAGATCGTGTGCATTTTAAATTATGTACACAAGTAAAAGTAAAAGCGGTATGATTAGAGAATAGAATACATTTTCAGATCTCAGCAGAGTTGTCAATAAGAATCTCTGCCTACAGGCCTGTAGTAAACTCTCCGTATTCCAGAAGCTCACCCTACACTAAATGCAGACTTGAAGTGGTATTATTAGAGAATATAATAGATATTTTAGGTAGCAGCAGCACAGTCTGTAAGGCTAGAATCTGTCTACAAATACACTATCCCTACTCCAGCAGCTTGCCCCACAGTAATTGTAGCTAAGAGTGATATTATTAGAGAATAGAATAGCTTTTTTAGGTAGTAGTTGCAAGGTCTATAAAACTAGAAGATACTGTGTCATAACACACTGTCCCTTCACCAGCAGAATCTCTCCCTAGTCCCTAAACTATTTCTGGATACAGTGTTGCAAGTGTGGATCTTATATAGACTTGATGACACTATGCAGCCGACCAATCACAGTACGGCATTACCATGATTGTCAGACAAAACTCATATGTTTAGTAGTTGAATAAAAGCAGTAAAACATGCAGGGTGGGAATTCAAGCATGGCGTCCAAGTACCAGAATACTTGATTGAGTATCGAGCGTATCGAGAACCCCAATGCTCAATCAAGTACCGAGCAGTGCCAAGCATGCTCTCCTGTGTGTGATAATTATAAAAGCACAGACAAGTAAATATTCAATTTTTCTTTTTCAAACCTAATGGTCCTTGTGCAGTTAAAGGAAACCTGTCACCTCTGGTCTAGTGCCTCCACTATCATTGCGATAGCCAGTGCTTTTTTTGCGGCGATACGCGCCGCTACAGCATACCAGAAAATCTGAAGAGCGCCCCTGGCTCTGTCTACATGGCTAATTTGTAAACTATGCAAATTAGGCATGTGCAGCAGAGGCACAAGCCAGAGGCGTCTCTAGGGAGGAGCTGGCGGGGCGCTGTCGGGCAGCCTGATGCGGCGGTGTGGAAGTCTGCCGGGGTGGAAGCCGCTATTCTCTAAGCGTTGTTGTCACGCTGATAGCTGCACTCATAGAAAGTGCAGTGCACGGCTCCCACTGCTCAATTGTCCTTGTATCTGTCAGACGCGAGGGCAATTGAAGTGGTAATCCCTAGCGCTGACTACTGGGTCAGAGCGACGGCTGTCATGTGATCAGGTTAGCTGATCAGACTGCTGACCTGGAAGCCAGCACCGCAGCGCAGAGGCGGCAGAGAAACGCTGATAAGTGCTCCACTGTGGAGCTGAAGAAGACACGGAGGAGGAACATTATGGGGTTACAGGTGAGTATTTATGAAACAGTATGGGGGAGGGAACTATCTGTGGAGACACTATGGGGAGGACAGAGGGTGGGGAATGGAAACCATCTGTGGACACACTTTGGGGGGACAGAGGGTGGGGAGGGGGCAATATCTATATTCACAGTAGGGGGAACTATCTGGACCGAGTATGGTGGGAAGAGACGATGGGGAAGGGGAAGTATCTTTGGACACTGTATGGGGAGAGAGAGGATGGGGTTTCATGCATGGGGAGAAATAGGATGAGGTTTCATGCATGGGGAGAGAGAGGATGAGGTTTCATGCATGGGGACAGAGAGGATGAGGGGGGATGCATGGGGACAGAGATGATGAGGGGTGATGCATGGGGACAGAGAGGATGAGGGGTGATGCATGGGGACAGAGAGGATGAGGGGTGATGCATGGGGACAGAGAGGATGAGAGGTGATGCATGGGGACTGAGAGGATGAGGGGTGATGTATGGGGACAGAGAGGATGAAGGGTGATGCATGGGGACACAGAGGATGTGGAGTGAACTGGAAAGAAATTTTGAGGACACAGAATAAAGAGTGACATGGTATGAGGAGCAAGTGGGCAGGATAGGAAGTGAGGTGGAAAAGCATATGGACACACAGGAGGTAGTGAGGAGACATTAAGGGATAAGAGGAATGTGAGGGGCACAGAATAAAGACTGGGTAGTGGAGGGGGGGTGATATGGAGAAGGGGCAGAATTGGAGGACAGTGTGAGGTTATAGCAAGGAGGGTGAGTGTGATGAAGGCACAGTATAAAGACTGGGCAGTATAAGGGGACACAGTGTAAATGACACTGTAAAAAGTAGGCTCTGTTTGGAAAGAGAGGGAATATGGAGGGCATGTACCATAAGAGGGACAGTGTGGGTCATATTTTGGGCAGAGAATACGGTGAGGGGCCATTATTTATTTTGGGGCACAGTGTAGGGCAGATATTTTTAAATAGAAGTATTATAATCATTCTGCTACTTTTAGGGGCATTGTGTCGGGATGTGCTGTAGAGGAGTGGAGAAGATGGAAATCTGCAGAGATGAGATGTGAATGTGAAAAGTCATCATTGCGTCAGGACAAGATAAAGAATAGAAGGAAATGACTCAGACACAACATCATCTATAAGGTACCTGAATGGAAATGTTTATTTGTGATACTGACAATGTCTTATCATTAGGTCTTGGTCCCACTTGCGCATTGCTTCTGATGTGAGCGCAATGGGACCCCCACTGATCAGCTGATTATGGTGCAGGTGGCCGGAAATGCTTATTTCTGGATCTGCTCCGTCCTCTGATGGTGTCCGTGGCTGGGTACTGCACATCCATCTTATTGATTTTAATAGGAGACTGCTGCCACTATCAGAAGATGGAGCAGATCCAGAACTGAGCACTTCTGGCCACCTGCCACAACCGACACCTAGAGTAGGGAATTGGCAGGGTTGACAGGTGCCGGACCCCGACCAGTCAGACATTGTTGACCTATCCTAAGGAAAGGTCATTAATGTTAAAGTAGTGGACAATCTCTTTAATAAAGTCTTGTGCCATCTGACAAGTTAAGGGTTACTATGTTTTTATTTATGTTGTTAAGAGCATTAAAGGGGTTGTCCAAATTTGTAATGAGTCTGCAGTCACTCCATGTGTCACTCTGTGACTGCAGCCTTCTGACTTCTCACAGTGCGCAGACTGCACGCTGTCAGGAATCTCTGGTGCCGGCGGTGGGAGGTTATGAAGCTGCAAGTATGCGATATACATAGATGTGGTCACGTGCTATGCTGAATAGCCATGCTCAATGAAAATGAATTGACTGAGATTGGACACATCAAATCAGAATGTGGCCAGAAGTGTACAAATCTCATACTTGTGCTGACATGATCGTCCACTCTCTCCACTGGTACGCCTCCCCCCCCACCCCCGCTCCTCAATAATCTTGGCCGGCGGTGCCTGACAGTACCTCCTTGCCTCCGAGATGAGTACTGGCAAATATTTTTTTACAAAAAAGCACTGGCAATAGCTATCCACCTTTTTGCTTCGTGTGGATGATGCATCCTCTGTTATCCACACAGTGCCCTCCATTACACTTCTGTGCTCTCACACTTTGTTCTGCCTTTCCTAGGGCAATGAGTTATGCGCAGATGTGGACATTCTTTTACCTTTCTCTGCACCTGCACATTACAGCACTTTCCTCTGCGCATAGCAGGGCAGAGTAAAGTGCACGTGCGCAGGAGTGCAAAGGAGGGCACTGTGTGGATAACGTAGGATGCTTCATTGACACAAAGCAAGAAGGATGATGGTGATTGCAAGGATAGAGGAGGCGCCAGACCTAGACCTATCAGCCTGCAATGTATTGGACCCCCCTGCAGATGAGTAGGTGGCAGGTTCCCTTTAAGCGCAGAATCCACCTGGACTCTTTCCTTAGCAGAAATCTATCCTTGTGCTTAGAGATAAACTCTTTGTAAGCATGTATATTATAAAACAAAGTGTTTCAAGATTGGACTAATGAATATCAAGAATATGCTTAATCAATCTCGTGTCTCCCTTTCCAGTACTTTTGACCTTTAATGCTTCCTAAATGTAACAAAAAGGGGTCTAATGGTCTTTCCTATGTAAAAAAAAAAAAAAGCACAAATCCAAAAAACGTACCATGTATTGTGTCTTACATGATATGAATTGTGGAACCCGATGTGTATATAAAGCTAGCTTAATGGGCTTTCTGTCTAATGAAATCTGCAAAAACAACACTTTTACATCTAACATTACCTATCAGCAAGCAAGCAAATTATTGAAATCTGATGTAACCCTGTTACAAACCAACAAATCTTTAACATTATTGCATTTTTTTGTACATGACCAGGGTTTGCGCAATGCTATTTCATGCAAGTCTTTATCCCGTTCGATCAGGTGACATTTTTTATTTATAACAGACCTGATCATAGAGTCCATTGGACCATATTTAAGTTAAAGATACATATTTTTTTCTTTTTACTTGTGCTGAGTAGCTTTTTTATATCTATGGTGGATAATGCGTCCTTTTCTGCCGATCTTAGCCCCTACGATCAAGTATGCTGTGCCTAGGTGATAACTTGTTTTTTTGAAGATTTCCTTTGAAGGTTCAAATGAACAACACGTTGTTAGATTATTACCTGATCAATTAAGAATGTATTAATATCAATCTAGAATAGTTCCAGGTCATTATGGTAAAATACTAGAATGCCCCATTACTGATAAAGATCAATAAGCATACAGCTTTTTGTCTAATACTGCATGCATATTAATTGTGTCAGTGACTTTACAATTCTATTACTTACATTGCTGTTGATTTCATCATACGCAAAAATAGCAATCGCAAAGTTCCTCATTATAGAAGGAGGCTGTGGACAAAAAAGCGCAAATAGGGTCTTACCCCGATATATGTGGGGTGGGGAAGGGGGAGTAAACTCACTCACCTGATGTAGTTGTGACAGTCACAACTACTATAAGTGCATGTAAAACAAGATCCACGGCTGCAGCCACCCAGTGGCAGACATCAGAGAGCAATAGAGAAGGGTGTTCAATTGCCGCGCCAACAGATCACTCATTCAGATGATGAAGACCAATGTCACTTTATTTTCATACAGGTCTACGCGTTTCTGGAGCACCTGCTCCCTTCCTCAGGACCATCAGGTTAAAAATAACATCAAATCTGTTCCACAGAGATCAGACACATCATAAGTAGTGAAAATGACATCATAGGGACCACCCCCTTCAGAAAAAAACGGCGGGAAAAGGCTGCCACGTTGTCAGCTATGACGTTTACATAGAAACAATAAAAAAAAAAACAAAAAAAAAACCATCAAACACATGAATGTCAAAAAACACCTCTGTAAATTGTGAATCACACCCATTACATGTTGCATGAAAAAACGGGATGTGTGTAAAAAATAAAATACATAATGATAATAATTAAACCGTGTATATGCATGACATGTCCATATAATATGAAACAATGAACATGAAACAGTGTAGAACCCGGAGAAGTACGGGTGCATGAAACATCAAGTGCATACTGTGCTTAAGCAGAGATGGAAGAGCGTCAGCATCAGTCTCTGCCGCCACCAAAGGGGAATGAAAATCAAGTGAAAACCGATGTGGATTGAACCTCAGGTAAGAGCAAGTGTAGTTGAGTGTGCAAAACATGGGAACATAGAAACCCCGACAGTAATAGCTCACGGGCAAAGGCTCATGACCGCAGTGTACTATAGGGCAAGAGCGTGGGAAAAAAAGGTCTGAGCATGCGCCCAGGATAAGTATCAGGAACCGACAGGTCAAACAAGTTCAAAATCGTGGGAACCAATCTACAGCGCATGCGTGGCAGCCGAAAAATAAAACAGATACCGAGAAATATAGATAAAAAGAGGGGGAAAAAAAGGGGAAAAAATCCCAGGGACACCAACAATACAAAAATAGAATTAATATATAAGGAATTGAAAAATTGGAGAAAAAGGAAGGAAGCAGAAGAAACCAAAAAATCCTTTGATGTCATGAAATCACAGATAGATCAATCTGTTGAGTCCCATCACCCAAGAGAAATTAACACCGTGAATAAGAGGGATCTAATCAAAGAATACCCTACAACCATATATATACACATAAAAACACAGAAAAAAACAGAGAAAAAGAACGGGACAAAATGCATATATACATCTGACTGTATATATGAAAAACTATATAACCACAATAGTGTAAAAACATATGTACACCTATATAATTGCATATGTCATATAACACATACTATAATAAGAGGCCCAAATATAGAGCACATGGGCCCAGGTCCATAGAGGACAATGATAATGAAAACTATGATCAAAAATATGTATATAAAAATATATATATTTTAAATGTATAAAAATATATATAATAAAATTAAATAAATATTAAATAAATATTAATATCCCATATCTGAATGGCCAAAGGTGAGATATGTATAAATTATCGTAGATAAGAAAATACAAGATAAAAATAGTTAAAATTGCATAAAAGGAAGGGAGGTAAAAAAATCCATATGTATATATGTGGAAAATAAATACAGTTTAAAAACATGATAAACAATGTCAGTTAAATAAATCAGTTACCTCATTAAGGCCCCGAGGTTTTAAGGTGTTGAGTTTGTAGATCCAGTAGGTTTCTTTTTTATTTAAGATCTCCATCCTATTGGGATTATGGGTGGGTATCTGCTCGATTGGAGTGACTTTTAACTCAATTTTTTTGTTATGATATATAGTAGTGTGCCGGGATAATCCATGTAGCATATATCCCACCTTGATATTGTGCCTGTGAGAATTAATTCTATTATGCAGGGCTTGGGTCGTCCTCCCCACATACCGCTTATTGCAATCACACTCGATCAAATAGATAACATAATCTGATTGACAGTTAAGGTGTCCTTGTATAGGGAAAAAAGTATCTCCCAGGTCAGACCCAAAACTGACCCTACCATGTTGTATCGATTTACAGCATAAACAATTTTTAGCCATACATCTATAGCTTCCCAAAGGTTTACTGGTACTGATAATGTTGGAAGGACTCCTCAATCTACTTGGTGCCAACTGGTTCTTTAAGTTGGAGGCCCTACGAAACGTGATTCCAGGGAGGGGGGGTAAAACATTCTTGAGAAAAGGGTCATTATGAAGTACAGACCAGTGTTTCTTTAGTATTCCCCTAATAGCATCACTATCACAACTGAACGTGGTAAGAAAATTCGATGAAAACTCATTTTTGGAAACGGGTTTAACATTTGACGACACGGTTGTGCTGGAAGGAACATCTAGAACCTGATGCCTATTAGTCTGATACGCTTTCTTAATAACAGGCAGAGGGTATCTTTTATTCAGAAACCTTTCCTTCAGGACCAAGGCTTGATCCTTGAAATCACCATCTAATGTGCAGTTTCTCCTGACTCTCTGGTATTGGTTTTTGGGGATGTTAAGCAGCCATTTGTTATAATGGTTACTGTTAAAATTAATGTAACCATTGCAATCTACTTTTTTGAAAAAGGTTTTTGTCAGGATTGAACCTTCAGTATGTGAAATAGTAAGGTCTAGGAAGTCAATGGAGAACTGGTTCACAGTAGGTGAGAATCTCAGACCCCAAGTATTGTTCACTATACCCTCTAGAAAAATAGAGAGGTTATTGTCAGTGTTGTCCCAGATTAAGAATAGGTCATCTATGTACCTCTTATAAGTCACCACATGTTTGAAAAGTTCGGAGGAGTAAACATGCTGCATCTCAAAAAGCCCCATTACTAGATTTGCAAAAGTGGGTGCAGCTTTCGAGCCCATGGCTACGCCACAGCATTGATGGTAGATCTTATCTTGGAATGTGAAAAAGTTGTTCTTGGAAATAAATTCCATACTGTCCAAGACAAAATTCTTTTGTGCAGCAGGTAGGCGATCATCTACCTCTAGAAACTGTTTGAAGCATTCAAGCCCAAGGTCATGAGAAATATTCGTGTAAAGGGATGCGATATCTAAGGTCACAAAAAGAAACGAATCCCTCCATGTGACACTCTTTAGGATATCTATAAGATGACAACGTGGCAGCCTTTTCCCGCCGTTTTTTTCTGAAGGGGGTGGTCCCTATGATGTCATTTTCACTACTTATGATGTGTCTGATCTCTGTGGAACAGATTTGATGTTATTTTTAACCTGATGGTCCTGAGGAAGGGAGCAGGTGCTCCAGAAACGCGTAGACCTGTATGAAAATAAAGTGACATTGGTCTTCATCATCTGAATGAGTGATCTGTTGGCGCGGCAATTGAACACCCTTCTCTATTGCTCTCTGATGTCTGCCACTGGGTGGCTGCAGCCGTGGATCTTGTTTTACATGCACTTATAGTAGTTGTGACTGTCACAACTACATCAGGTGAGTGAGTTTACTCCCCCTTCCCCACCCCACATATATCGGGGTAAGACCCTATTTGCGCTTTTTTGTCCACAGCCTCCTTCTATACCTGCCTTTGGACCTGGCAAGACCAGATCTTCTTTATCTGTGGACCGAGCTGCAGGGGGTCACTTTTTCCTGAATTATGGACTACTTCAACAATCGGTTATCATCAAGAGAGAAGCTGATTCTCCAAACCGTAGGTACTCCTGTGACATTTAACATCTGTGGGGGACTGGAGTTGCCTGGCATTTTTTCTGAGGAAGAGACTGATACTATGAAAAAACTATTTCTGGGTCTAAAGGACTTGCTCAAAGAGGAGCTCCGTTTTGGGCTGGATGCCCGTTTCCTAACTATATACATGGAGGAAAAACTGTGTCCCAGGGGGCTTAGAATAAAACATGATTCACCCTTCCCTGCGGACCTGACCTTCACGAATGAATGGGACACTATCTTACGGACTTGTATGCAAGGAATGTTGCAGTGTCTTTACAAAAAACGTAATGCTATTGCTGTTGATGCGTCTACCAGTATTTCGGAGCTTTATAAAGAGCTCAGTATATTTGATTCACATCCAGAATATAAAATTCTTAATTCTGACATCAACACAAAACTTATCCAATTAGAACAAGATACTATATTCCGTAAATCTAAAAAACTACAAAGAGATAGATCTGATATGATCTCTAATAAGACTATGACTGAGTGGGTTACCGTGAGGGTTAATAATTCCATTACTCGGAGACCTAGATGTCGCAGTAGTCACAGAAATTTCTTCAATAGCAAATACCATAAAAGGAACACGAGCTCTCATGATAGGAGAGTAACCGTCAAGGATAATGCTAGTACTGGGCTTAACAAAACGTCTGCGACGGATTCTGTGTCTCAGACTTGCTTTGTTGCCCAACCTTACGGTACATCATCGGTCACAAACAATGATGAGGTCTTCATAGACTCTCCTACTATAAATTCAGTGGAAGTCAGTATTCCCGTGATAGTGGATAATCTGGAACCTATATCTGTAGCACCTCCACCTTCTAGGGGACCTATAGATTTTGAGTATACAAAGAAACAGCTTGAATCTTTGAGGGTACAAATAGAAAATATCAGGAAAAAGAGGGACTCGTTGTCAGCTTTAGAGGTACACACTGCTCCCCCTGTGGACATTAGCCACCACGATGGCGACTTTATTGATCTTTTAGACATCTCTGTACATGATGATTTTTTATCCTTACCAACTTCCTCTGAGGTTCATGATCTTAACCCTTCCACTTCAGCTCCGATACCTTTGTCGGCTGTTCTGAATAAGAGCACTATTACTATAGACAACACTCTTCAGAATGATTCTTGTGTGCCTTTTTTACCTTTGGCCAGGAACTCACAGGTCCCTATCACGAACTTTCTGACACCCAGAGGAGGGAAAAAAAAAAACACTTTAGAGGGACTAGAGCTGGGAGAAGGCTCAAACAAAAAAGAGAAAAAAAGTACATGATTAAGGAGGACACCTCAGGCATTTTCAATCTCTCCAGCTATAGTCTCTCAAAGAGTGAGTTGAGTGTCCTGAAGAAGGGCCTCTCCTTTTGTCCCACCAGATCTTCAAATGACTTTGATCTCTTTCTAGATTTTCAGAAATTTATTAGGAAATTGACCCTGACAAGGCATTTCCAGATTAACAGATCCTCCTCTATTAATAATGAAGTGGTTTTGGACGATTTTTTCCATACACATTACAAATTAAAATCTAATTTTTATCCCCTACATAATATAGGACACCACATTAAAACCTTTAACGATCTGGTGTTAGAGGACTTCAAGAGGGTCCTTACCAATAGGAACCCCCCTAAAACCAACTTATCCAGGGAGGAGAGAATGGCCATCACTTCCCTGAAAAACAACTCGAATTTGGTCATCCGTAATGCTGACAAAGGGGGAGGCATTGTCCTACAGGACAGAAGCAGCTATGTCCAGGAGGCTCTGAGGATGCTATCCGATGGTACACACTATGAGGTGGTTGACATGTCTGTATATCTAAATTCCATTTCCGATTATCAATCCCTAATTAAAAGGGCCTCTGAACTAGGGGTCCTTAATAAAGATGAGCATAAGTTCTTAGATATAAGGAATCCCAAGCTGGCGTTCTATTATCATCTCCCTAAAATACATAAGTGTCTGACTAACCCTCCTGGAAGACCCATCATCTCTGGGATTGGTTCACTTACTGAAAACCTGGCGGCATATGTTGATTCCATTATGAAGTCGCATGTTTTTAATCTGAAAAGCTACCTTAGGGATTCTCCTCATCTTATAGATATCCTAAAGAGTGTCACATGGAGGGATTCGTTTCTTTTTGTGACCTTAGATATCGCATCCCTTTACACGAATATTTCTCATGACCTTGGGCTTGAATGCTTCAAACAGTTTCTAGAGGTAGATGATCGCCTACCTGCTGCACAAAAGAATTTTGTCTTGGACAGTATGGAATTTATTTCCAAGAACAACTTTTTCACATTCCAAGATAAGATCTACCATCAATGCTGTGGCGTAGCCATGGGCTCGAAAGCTGCACCCACTTTTGCAAATCTAGTAATGGGGCTTTTTGAGATGCAGCATGTTTACTCCTCCGAACTTTTCAAACATGTGGTGACTTATTAGAGGTACATAGATGACCTATTCTTAATCTGGGACAACACTGACAATAACCTCTCTATTTTTCTAGAGGGTATAGTGAACAATACTTGGGGTCTGAGATTCTCACCTACTGTGAACCAGTCCTCCATTGACTTCCTAGACCTTACTATTTCACATACTGAAGGTTCAATCCTGACAAAAACCTTTTTCAAAAAAGTAGATTGCAATGGTTACATTAATTTTAACAGTAACCATTATAACAAATGGCTGCTTAACATCCCCAAAAACCAATACCAGAGAGTCAGGAGAAACTGCACATTAGATGGTGATTTCAAGGATCAAGCCTTGGTCCTGAAGGAAAGGTTTCTGAATAAAAGATACCCTCTGCCTGTTATTAAGAAAGCGTATCAGACTAATAGGCATCAGGTTCTAGATGTTCCTTCCAGCACAACCGTGCCGTCAAATGTTTAACCCGTTTCCAAAAATGAGTTTTCATCGAATTTTCTTACCACGTTCAGTTGTGATAGTGATGCTATTAGGGGAATACTAAAGAAACACTGGTCTGTACTTCATAATGACCCTTTTCTCAAGAATGTTTTACCCCCCCTCCCTGGAATCACGTTTCGTAGGGCCTCCAACTTAAAGAACCAGTTGGCACCAAGTAGATTGAGGAGTCCTTCCAACATTATCAGTACCAGTAAACCTTTGGGAAGCTATAGATGTATGGCTAAAAATTGTTTATGCTGTAAATCGATACAACATGGTAGGGTCAGTTTTGGGTCTGACCTGGGAGATACTTTTTTCCCTATACAAGGACACCTTAACTGTCAATCAGATTATGTTATCTATTTGATCGAGTGTGATTGCAATAAGCGGTATGTGGGGAGGACGACCCAAGCCCTGCATAATAGAATTAATTCTCACAGGCACAATATCAAGGTGGGATATATGCTACATGGATTATCCCAGCACACTACTATATATCATAACAAAAAAATTGAGTTAAAAGTCACTCCAATCGAGCAGATACCCACCCATAATCCCAATAGGATGGAGATCTTAAATAAAAAAGAAACCTACTGGATCTACAAACTCAACACCTTAAAACCTCGGGGCCTTAATGAGGTAACTGATTTATTTAACTGACATTGTTTATCATGTTTTTAAACTGTATTTATTTTCCACATATATACATATGGATTTTTTTACCTCCCTTCCTTTTATGCAATTTTAACTATTTTTATCTTGTATTTTCTTATCTACGATAATTTATACATATCTCACCTTTGGCCGATCAGATATGGGATATTAATATTTATTTAATATTTATTTAATTTTATTATATATATTTTTATACATTTAAAATATATATATTTTTATATACATATTTTTGATCATAGTTTTCATTATCATTGTCCTCTATGGACCTGGGCCCATGTGCTCTATATTTGGGCCTCTTATTATAGTATGTGTTATATGACATATGCAATTATATAGGTGTACATATGTTTTTACACTATTGTGGTTATATAGTTTTTCATATATACAGTCAGATGTATATATGCATTTTGTCCCGTTCTTTTTCTCTGTTTTTATGTGTATATATATGGTTGTAGGGTATTCTTTGATTAGATCCCTCTTATTCACGGTGTTAATTTCTCTTGGGTGATGGGACTCAACAGATTGATCTATCTGTGATTTCATGACATCAAAGGATTTTTTGGTTTCTTCTGCTTCCTTCCTTTTTCTCCAATTTTTCAATTCCTTATATATTAATTCTATTTTTGTATTGTTGGTGTCCCTGGGATTTTTTCCCCTTTTTTTCCCCCTCTTTTTATCTATATTTCTCGGTATCTGTTTTATTTTTCGGCTGCCACGCATGCGCTGTAGATTGGTTCCCACGGTTTTGAACTTGTTTGACCTGTCGGTTCCTGATACTTATCCTGGGCGCATGCTCAGACCTTTTTTTCCCACGCTCTTGCCCTATAGTACACTGCGGTCATGAGCCTTTGCCAGTGAGCTATTACTGTCGGGGTTTCTATGTTCCCATGTTTTGCACACTCAACTACACTTGCTCTTACCTGAGGTTCAATCCACATCGGTTTTCACTTGATTTTCATTCCCCTTTGGTGGCGGCAGAGACTGATGCTGACGCTCTTCCATCTCTGCTTAAGCACAGTATGCACTTGATGTTTCATGCACCCGTACTTCTCCGGGTTCTACACTGTTTCATGTTCATTGTTTCATATTATATGGACATGTCATGCATATACACGGTTTAATTATTATCATTATGTATTTTATTTTTTACACACATCCCGTTTTTTCATGCAACATGTAATGGGTGTGATTCACAATTTACAGAGGTGTTTTTTGACATTCATGTGTTTGATGGTTTTTTTTTTTTTTTGTTTTTTTTTTTTTTTTTTTATTGTTTCTATGTAAACGTCATAGCTGACAACGTGGCAGCCTTTTCCCGCCGTTTTTTTCTGAAGGGGGTGGTCCCTATGATGTCATTTTCACTACTTATGATGTGTCTGATCTCTGTGGAACAGATTTGATGTTATTTTTAACCTGATGGTCCTGAGGAAGGGAGCAGGTGCTCCAGAAACGCGTAGACCTGTATGAAAATAAAGTGACATTGGTCTTCATCATCTGAATGAGTGATCTGTTGGCGCGGCAATTGAACACCCTTCTCTATTGCTCTCTAAAGTTCCTCATTAACAAGCCCACCTGCTAGTCATCAGTGTATCACCTCTTGTTAGCAGTTGGCAGGTATATTAGAAACTAAATTTGAAATGGTTAAAAATCCAATTCTCGAAGACATTTGAATGCTTTTCCAATACATTTAATGTATTTTACAATGCATTTTAAAATAGGGTCATTATTCACTGAAACACACAAAGCTAAATACAGAATAGAGAACAGCCCAATTAATCTACAATGTAATCAAATTGATTTAGTTACAGTACTATGGATTGAAATGAGAAAATCATAAATAACAACAAAAACATAAACGGTGCAGACAGTCAGGTTAATTGTTTTATTCTGTATGTGTAAATTAACCAGTCTACATAAATCCTCGGCTTACATGTTTATTTCTATTAACACCGAACTTTACTTTTCGGGTCCGCTGATCGCTATACAGCACCCACTGAAGTCTGTAGTGCACCATATAATACTTGTAGTGAACTTGTGTGTCAGCTCATGCTGTAGTATCATATATAGAAACGAGTGGACCAATGGAAGTTCGGCTTAGATAAAATTCTCTTCTGGACCCAACTTGATCTGAACCCCAATGGTAGTCACAAATTGGGCACTTCAGATCTCCGCCCACATGCATACAGCCATAAACAAAACACTTCCGAAGGAGAGTGCACAGGGTTTTTCCATTTTTTTTTCTTTTGGGTACACACTACATCCAATAACACTGATTTTACCCCCAATGTGAGCCATTCAAACAATGTAAGTGGCTCGCACTGGGACGTCCCCCGAGACCTCTGGCTGTTCTAATAAAGCCCACTGACTGAGATAACTTATAGGCTAAAATCAGTAGACCACTGGCCAAATCATGCGCTCCCCTGCCCGCATCACAGTATTACCACTGTTTGAATCCTGAGGATACAGACAGATAGTAGTGAATACATTGGTCTATGATGCAACCACTTGTTCCATTCTTCCACCAATGAGCATATGTGACTGAGACAGCAGACTCAATGACATTACTACATCATGTCTGTTCTGTGCACCAGAGACCAGAGCAGAGTGCCAGACGAACAGGAGTGAGGTACGTCTTTTTTGCTGTTTTTTAATGCTTATATTTGTATGGAATGTGTGCCTGAAAATAGGGGCAGTCTGATGGCTCATACTGTGTATAGAGTATATGTGGGGGCTTATACTGTATATAGAGGGATAAGTGGGGGCTCATACTGTATATAGAGAGCTATGTAGGGATTCATACTATATTTAGGGGCCATGTGGGGACTCATACTGTATATATTATGGGTTCTGTGGGGCTCATACTGTATATATAGGCCATGTGAAGGCTCAAATTGTACATAGGAGTATTGTGCTTGGGCTTATATGGTACAAAGGGGGGTTATTTGAAGGCTCAAACTATATGTGGGGGCTTTTACTATATAGGGGCTTTGTGAGTGCTCATACTGTATATAGGGAACTGTATGGGATCTCATATTGTATGTCTAGAGTAATAATGTTATTCAAGTAGTATGAACTTGTCACTGTACTATTTACAAAGTGGGGGACAGTTCTATATTGACTAGATACATCTCCCCCACACTTTAACACCACCACCAAAGGTTTGTCTGGTGACTACTGCGGCTGATGTTTAGCACTCTCCTTGCTGTCTCCAACATTTTTGGTAGTCACAATTTATGCTCAGAGGGAATTGACTTTCATCAGTGAACAGCACTGAGGCCCAGTGGCCCCTAGTCCAGCGTAGATGCTCCATGATGTCACGTCTCCGACGGGGTCACTTCTGCTTCAATCACAAGACGCCACAGCGTTACCACTGAGGACGGCGCTGGGGATGAGGGAGCAGGCAGTGGCTCTGCTGGGCGCAGGCTCTGGTCATCTATTAGGCTGGGTCTCACTAAGACCTGCAGTACTACTGGTTGACTGTGGTGGTGTGTGCCTTCCGGCTGAAGTAGCAACCTTTCAGCTGGGGCCAATAGAAAGGCACCATACCCCTCTTATGCTTTCTCTCTTCTGTTGGTAGCTGCCAGATATAGTCCTGTAATTCCCTGGTAGTCTCTGGTTCCTTGCTGTTTGTTTGCATTCCCGTACATTGATCTTAGCTTGATTACCTGACCATTCTTCTGCCTGCCGTTCCTGTACTTCGCTGCTAGTTCCAGTTTTGATCCTCAGCTTGATCGCTGACCACTCTCCCACCTGACGATTTCTGTCCCTGTTCTACCTTCTGGATTTGACCCTGCCTGGTTACTACTCTTCTCAGGACCGCAGTCTTCCGCAGGCAGTGATCACCTGGGCCTTATTGTAAATCCAAATCCCTGTATAGGGGTTAAGGGGTTGCAGTGTTCGGGTTCCTGCTTTGTGGGCGGTTGCCTCTATTCACCTGTTTCACCAATCCTGAGTCCGTGGCTCCAGACAGGCGTCACACATGGCCCATGCAGTAGGATGACGTAGGTGTGCATGGTTTTGTGGTCAGGTAGACTTGTAGGTCATCTAGCATGCAAATCACATTGTTGTGAATGGTTTCGAATGGTCTGACAAGACATTTTTGTGCCTTTCACCATTCTTAATTATGCCGTTAGAAGTGTGATGTCCGGTTCCAAAGGACATTGTTGACAATGAAGTGGTCATCAGTGTGGGATGTGGCTAAAATATATCCACTTCTATGTCTTTCTGTGACTTTTCTGGGCTTTCTGTATCTCTGTTGCAAACTGCTGATGACATTCTGTGACACTTTAAGCTCAGTGGACACCTCCATCTGAGAACGTACTGCTAGAAGTCTCGCAATGGTACTGTTGATTAATTGTTAGATGTCGTCTTGGTCTCATGATGTCAAAATGTCAACAGCTTGATGAGAAGGACTTAAATACCGTTTAAATACCAATTTTAATCGAAACCCAAAATTAATTGCCTGATGCAAGGATCAAACACCTGTTGTAAATTTGCGTTTAAGCTTCTTGTTAGAGAACAGAAAATTATGCAAAAAATACTGAAACATTGAACAGTTGAACATATGCATTCAAAAGTTTAGATAAGGTCACATTAAGTTCATCTGGACAGGTTAGAGTGCATTTTAGGATCATCCTGAAATTCCACCCAAAACCAGATATCCCTAACTTTTTGTGAGTGGTGTGTATATATACAGTATATATATATATATATATATATAATATATAAAGCTCAGTGTATGTGTGTGTATGTCCGCTAAAGGAATCCGCATCGTCGCATGTACAATCATGAAATTTTGCACAGACACTCCATGTGACTCAGGGAACGTCATAGACTATGTTTGGGCAGAAAAATTTAACCCTGTGCTTTCCAGTTACTCTACAAATATCCTGCAGCCATTAAACTGAATGAAGCTGGGAGCTATAGTAGACTATAAATAGCAACGGTCAGTGGTTGCTATAGGAACAAAATAAACTGTTAGTATAAGATAGGATAGACGGATAGAGAGAGACAGGAAAAGACAGACAGACATAGAGAGACAGACTGGGAAAGAGACAGCCGGAGAAAGAGACAGCCGGAGAAAGAGAAATCCCTGTCTAGAGACAGCCCTGGAAAGAAACAGCCCGGCAAAGAGACAGACCGGGCAAAGAGACAGACCGGGCAAAGAGACAGACCGGGCAAAGAGACAGAGCGGGAAAGAGACAGAGTGGGAAAGAGACAGAGCGAGAAAGAGACAGAGCGGGAAAGAAACAGAGAGGGAAAGAGACAGACGGGCAAAGAGACAGACGGGCAAAGAGACAGACGGGCAAAGAGACAGACGGGGAAAGAGACAGACGGCGAAAGAGACAGACGGCGAAAGAGACAGACGGCGAAAGAGACAGACAAGGAAAGAGACAGACCTGGAAAGAGACAAACCTGGAAAGAGACAAACCTGGTAAGAGACAGACCTGGAATGAGACAGACCTGGAATCAGAGAGATAGAAACAGTCAGAGGAGGAAAGAGACAGACAGCGAGACAGACAGACAGCGACACACAGACAGAGACTGGGAGGGAGACAGAGAGACAGTTACTATCCCGGGCAACGCCCGGGTACTGCAGCTAGTATCTAATATATAAAGCTGAATGTGTGTGTGTGTGTGTGTGTGTGTGTGTCCGGGATTGGAATCTGCACTGTCGCAGCTACAGCCACAAAAGTTTGCACACTCACACGTCTGGACCCCGAGAGTGTCATAGGCTATGTTTTGAGGGGAAATTTTAACCCCGCGCTTTGCAGTTATTCGCCAAAAAACCTGCCTCCATTAAAGCGAATGGAGCTGGGAGCCACAGTGCAGCCAGAACTTCAGAAGAATGCGCAGCCACGCCCTTATATGAATAATGGCGTGTCACAATTCAGCCAGGGAAAGAGACAGACACAGGCAGGGAAAGAAGAAGACACAGACAGGGTAAAAAACAGATATAGACAGGGTAAGAGACAGACACAAAGAGACAGACACAGACAAAGAGACAGACTGACAGGGAAAGAGACAGACAAGGAAAGAGAGGGAAATAGAGAGACAGGTTAAGAGACAGACACAGACAGGTAAAGAGACAGACACAGACAAAAAGACAGAGACAGACACATGGAAACAGACAGACAGGTAAAGAGAGGGAAAGAGACAGACAGGATAAGAGACAGACAAAGACAGGTAAAGAGACAGACAAAGAGACAGACACAGGGAAAGAGACAGAGGGAAAGAGGGAAAGAGACAGACAAAGAAAGAGAGGGAAAGAGGCAGACAGGGAAAGAGAGGGAAAGACAGGGACAGAGACAGACAGGGAAAGAAACAGACAGCGAAAGTGACAGAGATAGATAGACAGACAGGGAAAGAGATAGATGCAGTGGATATTGTGTGCAGAATAAATTTTTGTTAATACATTCTATTTTGTTAACAACAGTTATCAGCCCGGGCGAAGCCGGGTAGTACAGCTAGTGTATATATATATACATATATAAGATGCAAATAAGTTAGAGCCTGCAAACTTCAAACAAGAGCAGGATTTATTAACAGATGCATAAATCTTACAAACCAACAAGTTATGTTGCTCAGTTAAATTTTAATACATTTTCAACATAAAAGTGTGGGTCAATTATTATTCAACCCCTAGGTTTAATATTTTGTGGAGTAACCCTTGTTTGCAATTACAGCTAATAATCGTCTTTTATAAGACCTGATCAGGCCGGCACAGGCCTCTGGAGTTATCTTGGCCCACTCCTCCATGCAGATCTTCTCCAAGTTATCTAGGTTCTTTGGGTGTCTCATGTGGACTTTAATCTTGAGCTCCTTCCACAAGTTTTCAATTGGGTTAAGGTCAGGAGACTGACTAGGCCACTGCAACACCTTGATTTTTTCCCTCTTGAACCAGGCCTTTGTTTTCTTGGCTGTGTGCTTTGGGTCATTGTCTTGTTGGAAGATGAAATGACGACCCATCTTAAGATCCTTGATGGAGGAGCGGAGGTTCTTGTTCAAAATCTCCAGGTAGGCCGTGCTATCCATCTTCCCATGGATGCGGACCAGATGGCCAGGCCCCTTGGCTGAGAAACAGCCCCACAGCATGATGCTGCCACCACCATGCTTGACTGTAGGGATGGTATTCTTGGGGTCGTATGCAGTGCCATCCAGTCTCCAAACGTCACGTGTGTGATTGGCACCAAAGATCTAGATCTTGGTCTCATCAGACCAGAGAACCTTGAACCAGTCTGTCTCAGAGTCCTCCAAGTGATCATGAGCAAACTGTAGACGAGCATTGACATGACGCTTTGAAAGTAAAGGTACCTTACGGGCTCGTCTGGAACGGAGACCATTGCGGTGGAGTACGTTACTTATGGTATTGACTGAAACCAATGTCCCCACTGTCATGAGATCTTCCCGGAGCTCCTTCCTTGTTGTCCTTGGGTTAGCCTTGACTGTTCGGACAAGCCTGGCCTCGGCACGGGTGGAAACTTTCAAAGGCTGTCCAAGCCGTGGAAGGCTAACAGTAGTTTCTTAAGCCTTCCACTTCCGGATGATGCTCCCAACAGTGGAGACAGGTAGGCCCAACTCCTTGGAAAGGAAAGAGTTCTGCCCAGCGCAAGGAGGAGAAATACGTCAGTAAATTTCCAGGTGCTTTATTTTACTTGGTTTCCAATAAAACGGTCATATAAACATATGAATAGTTAAGACATAGTCCTCCATGGATATTGACACAACAGCGCCGCGTTTCGGCTACTGGAGTGTAGCCTTTGTCTTTTCAACTCCTTGGAAAGGGTTCTGTACCCCTTGCCAGCCTTGTGACCCTCCACGATCTTGTCTCTGATAGCCTTGGAATGCTCCTTTGTCTTTCCCATGTTGACCAAGTATGAGTGCTGTTCACAAGTTTGGGGAGGGTCATAATTAGTCAGAAAAGGCTGGAAAAATAGATAATTAATCCAAACATGTAAAGCTCATTGTTCTTTGTGCCTGAAATACTTCTTAATACTTTAGGGGAACCAAACAGAATTCTTGTGGTTTGAGGGGTTGAATAATAAATGACCCTCTGAATAAACTTTTCACAATTTAAAAAAAAATTAAAAAAAGAAATAACATTCTTTTTTGCTGCAGTGCATTTCACACTTCCAGACTGATCTACAGTCCAAATGTCACAATGCCAAGTTAATTTCGAATGTGTAAACCTGCTAAATCTGCAGGGGGTTGAATACTACTTGTAGGCACTGTATATACATATACACACACACACACACACACACACAATGATAGCCGAAAGTGTTGACACCCTTGAAATTGTTCCAGAAAAGGAGGTATTTCTCCCAGAAAATTATTGCAATTACGCAGGTATTGTTATACACGTTTATTTTCTTTGTGTGTATTGGAACAACAACTGGAAAAAAAACTGAACAAATGGCAAATTGGACATAGTTTCAAAAAATGTTGGACCTTTCTAAAACTGTTGGTAAACAACTTTATTTACGATATGTTATGCTTGTTTTAACTCACCTATGGCAAATAACAGGTGTGGGCAATACTGTATGAAAATCACACCTGAAACCAGATAAATAGAAATAAGTTGACTCAATCTTTTCATTGCATGTCTGTCTATGCCACACTAAGTATTGTAGTGTGTGAGCCTTGTAGTTCTGCAGCTGCTGTCTGTCTGTATGGAGGAGAGACAGCAGTTGCAGAGCTACAAGGCTCAGCATGCTCCATTCACTAGTGTATGCAGGAGAGCAGACAGCAGCTGCAGAACTACAAGGCTCAGCATAGTCCATCCAGGACTGTATGCAGGAGTTTTTTGTCCACCAAAAAAAAGACGTGGGCTTCGCCATATTTTTGTATGCTAGCCAGGTACAGCAGGCAGGTGCGGCTGCACCAACCCCCAGCTGTCTATTTATCTATGAATTTCATGAAATAATTAAAAAAAAAACAAACGACGTGGGCTTTGCCCCATTTTTGTGTCCAGCCGGGTACAACTAGGCAGCTGGGGATTGGAATCCGCAGCACGGGTTAGCCCGAGCTTTCTGGGCGCCTCCGCTGCAAATTGCAGTCTGCACGTGCCCCAGAAAATGGTGCTTTCATAGAAGCGCCATCATCTGGCGCTGTATCCAACTCTTCCAGCTGCCCTGATGCCGGGGGGCTTGCTGGGCAATAAAGGGTTAATACTAGCTTTGTTTTACTAGCTAGTATTAAGCCAGAGATTCTTAATGTAAGGCAAGTTTGACCCGGCCATTAAGAATCTCCAATAAAGGGTTAAATAAAAGACACCACACAGAGAAAAAATACTTTAATAGAAATAAATACTCAGACATACTTAGAGACTCCATGTTTATTACTCCCTCTCACCCCTTCAGAATTGCAGTCTGCAGCCGCCCCAGAAAATGGTGCTTTCATAGAAGCGCCATCATCTGGCGCTGTATCCAACTCTTTCAGCTGCCCTGAGTGGCTTGCTGGGTAATTATGAGTTAATACTAGCTTTGTTTTACTAGCTAGTATTAGGTCAGAGATTCTTAATGTCAGGCAAGTTTGACCCGGCCATTAAGAATCTCCAATAAAGGGTTAAAAAAAACACACCACACAGAGAAAAAATACTTTAATAGAAATAAATACACAGACACATTAGAGACTCCATGTTTATTACTCTCTGTCACCCCTCCATGATCCTGCTCTTCTGTCTTCTTTCTCCTTCAACCCATGCAGCTCTGCTACATCAGCAGCGCTGCATGCTGCATGGGGGAAGACGCTGCTGCTCCCCGTGCAGTCTATATCACTTAGTGAGTGAGCAGCAGCTGCGTGCTGTAAGCGGTGACATCACCGCTGACAGGCGCGTTGCTATAGCAACGTTAATGTCCGTTATTGACCGGCTGTGGCAGCCGGTGAATAATGGAATGGGGAAGCAGAACGGGGAGTCGATCATGTGCCAGAGCATATCGCCGGTACACGGGGTTGCCCAAACGATCACTGCGTAATGGAGAGATGTACAGTTATGGCCAAATGTTTTGAGAATGCTACAATTATTAATTTTTACAAAGTCTACTGCTTAAGTTTTTCTAATGGCAATTTGCATATACTCCAGAATGTCATAAAGAGTGATCAGCTTAACAGCAATTACTTGCAAAGTCAATATTGGCTAAGAAAATGAACTTTAACCCCCAAAATACATTTCAACATCATTGCATTCCTGCCTTAAGAGGAGCAGCTAACATTGTTTTAGTGATTGTTCCATTAACACAGGTGTGGGTGTTGATGAGGACAGGGCTGGCGATCAATCAGTCATGATTAAGTAAGAATGACACCACTGGACACTTTAAAAGGAGGCTGGTGCTTGGTATCATTGTTTCTCTTCAGTTAACACTGGTTATCTCTAACGAAACACCTGCAGCCATCATTGCTCTGCACAAAACTGGCCTAACAGGGAAGAGTATCGCAGCTACAAAGATTGTACCTCAGTCAACAATCTATCGCATCATCAAGAACTTCAAGGAGAGAGCTTCCATTGTTGCCAAAAAGGCTCCAGGGCGCCCTGTTTCAGCTGCGGGATCGGACTACCAGCAGTGCCGAGCTAGCTTAGCAATGGCAGCAGGCTGGTGTGAGTGCTTCTGAATGCACTGTGAGGCGGAGACTGCTTGAGCAAGGCCTGGTTTCAAGGAGGGCAGCAAAGAAGCCACTTCTCTCCAGAAAAAAACATCAGGGACCGACTGATATTCTGCAAAAGGTACAGGGAGTTGACTGCTGAGGACTGGGGTAAAGTCATTTTCTCAGATGAATCCCCTTTTCGATTGTTTGAGACATCTGGAAAACAGCTTATTAGGAGAAGAAGAGGTGAGTGCTACCACCAGTCTTGTCTCATGCCAACTGTTAAGCATCCTGAAACTATTTATGTGTGGGGTTGCTTCTCAGCCAAGGGAATCGGCTCACTCACAGTCTTGCCTAAAAACACAGCCATGAATAAAGAATGGTACTAGTGATGAGCGAGTACCAAAAAGCTCGGGTGCTCGAGGCTCGGGCCGAGCATCCCAAGATACTCGTGTACTCTGCCCGAGCACCAAGCCCAATGTTATCCTATGGGAGACCCGAGTATTTTTATGAAATGACCCCCGGCAGCATGTAGAAACCCTATAATTGTCACAAAAGTCTTAGAAGAGTGCTAAATTGACATGGCAACAGCATGGGGAAGACCCCTTGAAGCATTTATCACTCAAAATTTATCACGCCATTTTTACGGACTTACCAGAAAACCTTCCAAAATGACACCAAAATGAATTTTCATGGCGGAAATGTTAAAGGCACATACCCAATAGTGAGATAGAGCTGGTGTATGTTACGTTTTGAGATCACATGAAAGATTTTACGTGAAAACATTGTGTGGCACTCCAATGTCCAAAACGCACGTTTTGTGCTTTTTACTAGCGATGTCGGTCATTTTTTTTTTCATTCTATCTCCCTCAGTCCGTCGGTCGGTCTCTCTGTCTGTCTGTCGGTCGGTCTCTCTCTGTCTTGTCTGTCCCCCTCTCACAGTCTGTCGGTCAGTCTCCCCCCTCTCTCATACTTACCGTTCCCTGATCACTGCCGCGGCGCTGCACAGCTGTTCACTAAACTCCGGCGGCTTTTCCTCTTTTGAAAAAGCCGGCCGCTCATTAAACAATCTCGTATTCCCTGCTTTCCTGCTTTTCGGCGCCTATGATTGGTTGCAGTGAGACACGCCCCCACGCTGAGTGACAGGTGGTGACAGGTGGTGACAGGTGTCTCACTGCACCCAATCATAGCAGCCGTTGGGCGTGTGTAGTGTGGCGTGTGTGCAGTGAAATAAATAATTAAATAATTTAAAAAAACGGCGTGTGGTCCCCCCAATTTTAATACCAGCCAGATAAAGCCATACGGCTGAAGGCTGGTATTCTCAGGATGGGGAGCTCCACGTTATGGGGAGGCCCCCAGCCTAACAATATCAGTCAGCAGCCGCCCAGAATTGCCGCATACATTAGATGCGACAGTTCTGGGACTGTACCCGGTTCTTCCCGATTTGCCCTGGTGCGTTGGCAAATCGGCATAATAAGGAGTTATTGGCAGCCCATAGCTGCCAATAAGTCCTAGATTAATCATGTCAGGCGTCTCCCCGAGAAACCTTCCATGATTAATCTGTAAGTGACAGTAAATAAACACACACACCCGAAAAAATCCTTTATTAGAAATAAAAAACACAAACCAATTCCCTCGTAACCAATTTAATAAGCCCCAAAAAGCCCTCCATGTCCGGCGTAATCCACGGACCTCCAGCGTCGCTTCCAGCTCTGCTGCATGGAGGTGACAGGAGCTGCAGCAGACACCGCCGCTCCTGTGACCTCCACGCAGCTAATGAAGACAGCCGCGCGATCAGCTGAGCTGTCACTGAAGTTACCTGGATCCAGCGGTGGATGCAGCGGTGGCCGCGGGTAACCTCAGTGACAGCTCAGCTGATCGCGCTACTCACCGCCGCTCCTGTCACCTCCATGCAGCTAATGAAGACAGCCGCGCGATCAGCTGAGCTGTCACTAAGCTTATCCACGGCCACCGCTGGATCCATTATTACCCCGATTTGCCAACGCATCAGGGCAAATCGGGAAGAGCCGGGTACAGTCCCAGAACTGTCGCATCTAATGTATGCGGCAATTCTGGGCGGCTGCTGATTGATATTGTTAGGCTGGGGGGCTCCCCATAACGTGGGGCTCCCCATCCTGAGAATACCAGCCTTCAGCCGTATGGCTTTATCTGGCTGGTATTAAAATTGGGGGGACCGCACGCCGGTTTCTTTAATTATTTAATTATTTATTTCACTGCACAGTATACACACGCCCACCGGCTGCTGTGATTGGGTGCAGTGAGACACCTGTCACTCAGCGTGGGGGCGTGTCTCACTGCAACCAATCATAGGCGCCTGTGGGCAAGGAAAACAGGGAATACGAGATGGCTGTGTGCAGAGCACAGCATGCCCGCCGGTATAAAGGCTTGGTCACGCTGTGCGGGCCGGCAAATCACTGCAATTCCACAACTAACAGGGCTGTGGCATTGCAGTGGTCTGCCAGACAATCCCTGCATGAGGGCTGGCTCTCAAAAGAGCGCCAATATGCAGGGATGAAGACCACGAGTACAGCACGAGTATCGCGAAATTACTCGGTACCCACCGAGTAGCCCGAGTACAGTGATACTCGTGTGAGTGCCGCGTAGTGACAAGCGTACTCGCTCATCACTAAATGGTACCAGAATGTCCTCCAAGAGCAACTTGTCCCAACTGTCGAAGAGCAGTTTGGCGCCCAACAATGCCTTTTCCAGCATGATGGAGCACCTTGCCATAAAGCAAAGGTGATCACTAAATGGCTCATGGAACAAAACATAGAGATTTTGGGTCCATGGCCTGGAAACTCCCCAGATCTTAATCCCATTGAGAACTTGTGGGCAATCATCAAGAGACGGGTGGACAAACAAAAAACAACAAATTCTGGCAAAATGCAAGCATTGCTTATGCAAGAATGGTCAGCTATCAGTCAGGATTTGATCCAGAAGTTGATTGAGAGCATGCCAGGGAGAATTGCAAGGGTCAACACTGCAAATATTGACTTGCTGCATTAACTCATTCTAACTGTCAATATAACCTTTTTGTTACGGGGGGCTGTCTGATAATAAAACCTAAAGGAGTAACAGACAGTCAGGGTCCACCGTGCAAAGACTCTGCTGCAGACTATGGCAGAGTGCAATACCTCTGTTAAACTCACAGAGTAATATAATTAGTAAATAAGGCAAATCCTCCCTTACTTGGAGGGTGTGTGGAATGGTCTCTGTTAATAATCACAGCGACAAAGGCAATGAGTGTGAAATGGCACCTACCTAGGTCCGCTCTTCTAGTGGTGCAAAAGAGATGAACAGCAATGTAAGCCGCACAAAGCTCCTACCTGCGTTCGCTCCACTAGTGTGCGAGGACACGAACCACTAGATATGGCACCTGCCTAGGTCCAATCTTCTAGAGGTGCAAAAGAGATGGACAGAAGCATAAGCCGCACAAAGCTCCTACCTCTGTTCACTCCCCTAGTGTGCGAGGATACGAACAACTGCCAGACGCAGTATAAGGAACGTTACCCTAGCGGCAACGTCCACCTACGAGTAGAATCACAAGGCCCAGCCAGACCATGTGCCTCAGGCGCCTGCCTATGTCCGCTCCCCTAAGAGGTAAGGATACGGACTGCAGCCGAAGCTGTAAGGTATAAGAACGCTACCCTGCCGGTAGCGCTCACTAACCTAGCATAGACAGAGAGATGCCTAGAGGAACGTGCACAGAGCGTCTACTCTCATGCATGAACCAAGAGGACTGAGCGCCGTGCGGCGTGCATCAGGGTTTTATATAGACTCTGTGCCTCATCCAAGATGGAGGACACCAGAGCCAATCCACTGCCAGAACGACAGGAATGACGTCACGCTGGCCTATCACCGAGCAAAGCGTCACAAGCTCATGACCAGCGACCAATCGGCATAGAAGGTGTCAGAGACATGTGACCACGTGTCTCAAGCACATGACCAGCAGCCAATCGGCATAGAAGGTGTCAGAGACATGTGACCTCGTGTCAGCGATGATGTCACCCGCACATGTGCAATGGCTCCAAGATAGGACTTAGTCTCCAGCGCTTGCACATGTGCAGTAGCAAGAAATCTGGACATAGTCTCCAGTGCTCGCACATGTGCAGTAGCAAGAAATCTGGACATAGACTCCAGTGCCACAGCAACCGTAACACTTTTGGTACTCATAATATGATTGCAATTATATTTCTGTATGTGATGTAAACATCAGACAAACACAATTAAAAACCAGAGGGCAACAGATCCTGTGAAAATATAATTTTGGTGTCATTCTCAAAACTTTTGGCCATGACTGTACTGACAGGACCTAGCAATGACGTCTAGCCATGTGACCAGTCTGTAGCCAATGAGACACGTGACTGGTCACATGGCTATTTTGACGTCACGATAGGTCCTATGCTGGTGCTGGTTTCCGGGAGGACGCAGCGATTATCTGAAGGAAAAGCGGCGGGAGACAGAGTGCAGGACGCATCGCGGGTACCTGTAAGTGGTATGGCAATGTTTATTAACTGTATGTGTACATTTATAATGTGTTTTTATGTGTTTGTGTTTGCCTCAATGTTTCAATGGGGTTCGAGAGATTCGTCGAACGGCTCGCCGAACCGAACTCGAACGCGGCCTCCGTTCGACGAACCGAACCGAACTCGAGCCTCTAGAGGGTGGCTCATCTCTATTCATGATGCAAAATAAAATTAAGATAAAAACAGCTGCACACTATAATGGCAAAGATATAAACTACAAATAAAAAAGTTTTTACAGGTGTTTAGAATAAAATGACCATTGTAATACCAGCCCAGCGCCACGTCACGGCAACCTCCACGACAACTATATATATATGTATAGGTCTTCAAATGTCATGGTAATAATATGCTCATGTAACTAACTGATAATAAAGTCCATTGTAAAATTGCTGGAAAGTATTTCCAAATGTGAAGAAAAAAACAGATGACAACTGATTTAGTTCCATAATCCCATCTCTTGTAGCTAAAAATTAAGAATCAACTAAAACAAGTATAAGTAATGCTGTAAAGCATATAGGTCAAGCTCTGGCCCACAAGCCAAATCTGGACTGCAAGCTGATTTCATTTGTCCTGTGATGCCGGATATCCTCCTACCTCCTCGGCATAACATTTTCAACTGTATCATTATCCTGGATGCTGATAAAATTTAAAGCAATAATGGAAGAGGGAGGCAGTCCGATCTCTCCTCCATCATTATGCGTCTGACGTCTCAGCACAGCGGGCATGATGACATTATTATTTCGAGCCCACTGTACCCGTTTTAGCAGTGAAGAGCTAAGAGCGCTTGCCGGAGCAGTGGGGGACAGATATGTGGGAAACTTAAACACACATAATATATAGATATAAAGTATATATATATATATATATATATATATATATATATATATACAGATATTTTGGGACATACTACTTTGAATAAACCAGTAATTATGAAAAACCTTACTGAATATGAAACGTAAATTCAAAAGTTTGATATTTAGTTAAAAAAACATGAAATATTTGCCTGTAAGAACAGTAGCTACAATTTTGGCTAATAAATGTTTCAGGTAGTATTCTAAAAGTCTGTAGATGAGATAATACCATGTGTAAAAGACAGACAGCCTAGGGGTTCTTTGAAAAAATGACAGATTTTTCTTTTTAAAGATGTTTGTTAACTGCAGGTGCAAAAAAAGAAGGGGAAGTAAAACAGTGTGTGACTTTGTAATACATTTAAAGATGTTTAAACATTTGACAATTTAAAATAAAGTTTGAGATAAAGTAGAAATGTGAATAAAACTCAAAATAATCTGTTGGACAATCATTAAAAGTAAAAATACACTATGAAATGCTAACAATGCTTGACAATTAAAGGGGCTTTGTAGGCCAAGTATAAAATTAGGCAGGAAGGGTATGATGGGGAATACTTTCAGCGTCTAATATATATACTGTTAGGATTCTGCTCTATCTCACTGTTCCAGCAGTTATTTGGATTGCAGCCATGGGCCAACCGCTTCCCTTCCATATTATTTCAATTTAGCAATGCACTAGATAGACAAACTCTGGGCTGATTTACTTTAACCTACATACAGTATATGTCTACAACAATGCTAAACCAAATATTGCATCCATCACAACTAGACAAGAGTGAACTTGAAGTTTGGTGTTTGGTACGAACACATACAAAATAGATCCAGGAACTCCAAATAATGAAAATATTAATTCTTTTTATTTATAACAGCATGCAAATGAATGAAACGTTCAATGTGTCGACGGTCAATGTGTCGACCTTCTTCAGTAAGAACTGACAGATGCAAAGACACGAGAAAAAAATTGTAAAACTAATTGAAAAATATACATAATATTTCTTCCCAAAAATTGACATAGACTCAAAATTTTAATATGGCAGTGAAAAGGGAGTGAGGAATAGAGATGAGCGAACCAGTCGTGGTTCTGCTCGAGTTCGGTTTGCCGAACGGAGGTCTCGTTCGAGTTCAGTTCGGCGAACCGGTTCGGCGAACCGCTCGAACCGCATAGGAAACAATGGGAGGCAATCACAAACATATAAAAACACCTAGAAAACACCCTCAAAGGTGTCCAAAAGGTGACAAACAACTCACAACACAACACAAACACATGGGAAAGTGACAAGAACAAATTCTCATACTAAAACATAACAGCGTTACGAGGAAAAAGAGGACGAGACACAGATATAGGCATGGCATGCCCTTCTAAAATCACCTAAAACACCGCAAGGTGACTCCAAGCGGAGTCTCCCTTTTTTTCCAAAAATTGGGCCACACAGACACCCACTCCTTCAGTGGCAGCACTTGTGCCCCAGTTGTAAACTTCACAGGTAGATTTGCATCAAGCACATTCAAAAATACGCCATCCTTAACTGTCCCCAGGATTACACCGGGGTAGGTAGCAAAGTCTTTACTGATCCCAGATCTGTTCATCTTGGCTCCTTTTTAAAAACACAGCAAGCAAGGGTTACTCCAAGCGGAGTCTCCCTTTTTTCCAAAAATTGGGCCACACAGACACCCACCCCTTCAGTGGCAGCACTTGTGCCCCAGTTGTACACTTCACAGGTAGATTTGCATCAAGCACATTCAAAATACACAAGCATTTACTCTCCCCAGGATGACACAGGGGGAGTAAATTCCTTGTGGATCCATGACTTGTTTATTTTGATGAACATTAGTCTGTCCACATTGTCACTGGACAGACGCGTGCGCTTATCTGTCAGCACACACCCAGCAGCACTGAAGACATGTTCAGAGACAACGCTGCAGCTGGACACGACAAGATCTCCAAGGCGTAAGTGGAGAGCTCTGGCCATTTTTCAAGATTTAAAGCCCAAAATGAGCAAGGCTCCATTTGCAAATTCATGGCATCGATGTTCATTTTGAGATACTCTTGTATAATCCTCTCCAACCGTTGACTATGTGTCAGACTTGTTGTCTCTGGTGGCCTGGCAAAGGATGGTCTAAAAAAATTATGAAAAGATTCAATAAAATTGCTGTTACCAGCACCAGATACGGAGCTGCTGGTACGGTTAGACTGTTGAAGATGACGAGACCGTCCCATGTTTGTCAAGTTACAACTGAGAGATTCACTCAGTGCACCACGGGTGTTTTGTGGAAAAGTCGAGTTAAGATCGAGTAACAGCTTTTGCTGATACTCCTGCATACGTGCGTCCCTTTCTATTGCTGGACTTATGTCACAAAATTTGGACTTGTACCGGGGATCTAATAGTGTGGCAAGCCAGTACTCATCATCACTTGTAATTTTGACAATATGAGGGTCATGTTGGAGGTAGTGCAGCAAGAAGGCGCTCATGTGTCTGGCGCAGACATGCGGACCAAGTCCACGCTGTGTTTGTGACATAGAGGTTCTAATCGTTCTTTCTTCCTCTGACATCTCCCCCCAACCTCTTTCAACTGAAATTTGACCAAGGTCTCCTTCATCCGCTGAGTCTGCTACCATGCGCCCTTGTTGATCCCTGTCCCCCATGGTCCCATGCCTGCCGCCTTGGTGATGATGAACGTCTGGACCTTGGTTATGTTGTTGTCTCTTGCGCATATGAATCCTCCTGTAGTTCCTCCCCTTCCTGTTGTCCCACCCCCTGAGTCTGAATAGTGTTTAGCGTGTGCTCCAGCATGTAAATGACTGGAATTGTCATGCTGATAATGGCATTGTCAGCGCTAAACATATTCGTCGCCATGTCGAAACTGTGCAGAAGGGTGCATAGGTCCTTGATCTGAGACCACTCCATCAGGATGATCTGCCCCACCTCTGCATCTCGTTGGCCCAGGCTATACGTCATGACGTATTACACCAGAGCTCGGCGGTGCTGCCACAGTCACTGTAACATGTGGAGAGTCGAATTCCAGCGTGTTGGCACATCGCATTTCAGGCGATGAACCGGCAGGCCGAAAGACTTCTGGAGCGATGCAAGTCGCTCAGCTGCGGCGGTTGAACGGCGGAAGTGAGCAGACAGTTTTTGTGCCCTGTTCAGAAGGCCATCTAGGCTGGGATGGTGTGTAAAAAATTGTTGGACAACAAGGTTCAACATGTGAGCCATACAAGGCACGTGTGTCACCTTGCCCAGGCGAAGGGCCGCACACAGGTTTGCAGCATTGTCACACACGGCCTTACCAGGCTGCAGGTTGAGTGGAGACAACCATTTACCAAACTCAGTCTCCAGAGCTGCCCACAACTCAGCCGCTGTGTGACTCTTAGTTCCAAGACATTTCAAGACAAAGACCGCCTGATGCCATTGCGCTCTGCTGCCAGCACAGTAATTAGGGGTGTGTGATTCCTTCTGCGCAGTTACAACGCTGGTGGCCTGACCAGTAGAGATGAGCGAACCGGTCGCGGTTCGGCTCGAGGTAGGTTCGCCGTACGGACGTCCCGTTCGAGTTCGGCTCGTCGAACGTTCGACGAACCGAACTCGAACTGCATAGGAAACAATGGCAGGCAATCACAAACACATAAAAACACCTAGAAAACACCCTCAAAGGTGTCCAAAAGGTGACAAACAACTCACAACACAACACAAACACATGGGAAAGTGACAAGGACATATACTTATGTGAAAACAAAAGAGCTGGACAAGGAAAAAGAGGAGGACACACAGATATATGAGTATATGCAAGGAAACATCGATGCCATTACTGTGCAACTTGAGCCCTGCTCATTTTAGGCTTCCAATCTGGATAAATTGCCTGAGATTGCCACATACACCTTGGGGATCTTGTCGTGTCCTGCAGCCAGCGTTCTCTCGGAACCTGTCTTCAGTGCTGCTGGGGGTCTGCTGGCAGATAAGCACACGCGTCTGTCCACTGACAATGTGGACATGGCTCTCAGAGGACTTTTCTTCCCCTGGGTCAGCCAGGGGAGGCGAAAGGCACGCGTATTTTTGAGAGTGCTTCATGCAAAGCATCTTTTTCATCTTGAAAATTGGGTCAACTGATGCCAGTCAAGTGGGGTGTGTGTGGCCCAATTAGTGGAAACGAGGGAGACTGTGGTTAGAGTCCCCTCGCTGTGTTTCTAAAAGAACCAAAATGAACAAATCATGGCTCTCAGAGGACTTTTCTTCCCCTGGGTCAGCCAGGGGACGGGAAAGGCACGCGTAGTTTTGAGAGTGCTTCATGCAAAGCATCTTTTTCATCTTGAAATGGGGGTCAACTGATGCCAGTCAAGTGGGGTGTGTGTGGCCCAATTAGTGGCAACGAGGGAGACTGTGGTTGGAGTCCCCTCGCTGTGTTTCTAAAAGAACCAAAATGAACAAATCATGGCTCTCAGAGGACTTTTCTTCCCCTGGGTCAGTCAGGGGACGGGAAAGGCACATGTATTTTTGAGAGTGCTTCATGCAAAGCATCTTTTTCTTTTTCAAAAGGGGGGTCAACTGATGCCAGTCAAGTGGGGTGTGTGTTGCCCAATTAGTGGCAACGAGGGAGACTGTGGTTGGAGTCCCCTCGCTGTGTTTTACATGATTTTCGAAGGGCATGACATGCCTAAGAGGTTGAGTTTCATCATCTGCAACTTGTTGGCAACAGAAAGGCTGCCTTTACACCCTTTTGAGACCGAGGATTTTTGAGACCTTATGCCCATTGCAGTGCCCCAAGAGCCGATGGCCAGTCGTCACTCCTTCTCCAAGAAAAGCGTGCCCGCGCTACCACAGTAGGTCGCACACAACCTCACCGATTCCTTGAGAAACTCTGTGTGTGTGACAGGGTGCATTTCAACACAGATACTTGGACCAGTAAGCATGGACAGGGGAGTTACATGTTGCTGACTGGACACTGGGTAACTATGGTGAGAGATGGAGAAGGGTTTGCTGTACAAGTCTTGCCGTCCCCACGACTTGTGTGTCAATCCTTCCTCTGTATGTACAAGTTCCTCCACTGCTTCTGCCTCCTCAACCTCGTGTGGGTCCTCCACCTCGGCCCAAACCCTGTGTGGTCAGGCCACCCTTCCTTGTAACTGCGCCCAAGGAATCCCATACACCTCCTTACTATGCTGGCAGCAGAGCTCAAGGCCATCAGGCGGTCAAATGTTTACTTTGAAATGTAGGGGAAATGTGAGACACCGCTGAGGAATTGTGGACGGTTAGCTCTGGAGAGTGAGACCGAGTTTCATCAATGGTTGTCTACACTCAACCAGCAGTCAGGGGAGGTCGGGTGCGACAATGATGCAAACCAGTCTGCGACCCTTCTTCAGGGCAATGTGACACACGTGCCTTGTATGGCTCACGTGTTGAACCTGGTTGTCCAGCAATTTTTAAAACACTATCCCGGCCTACATGGCCTTCTGCAGAGGGCACGGTGTAATGCCTGCCTGGATCGACACACTCAGATTGGCTGTAAAGGATAGGCTAGAGGCAAGCCACTCACCAAGCTGGACACCCAGAACCCTGAAACCCTTTAACCCCTATACAGTGATTTGGAATTACACAGGGCCCAAGTTGATCAATACCTGTGGAAGGCTGCAGTTCCAGAGAATAGTAGTCATGCAGGGTCAAAAACATTAATTGAGGAAGAGGAAAAGAATGGGATGGCCAGGACTTAATCAGAAAACAAGCAGAGGTGAAATGCGGATCGGCCAACGAGGTACATAAACAGCAAGCAGGAAACGTAGTCAGGTAACAAGCACACAAACTCATAAAACTGAACTGGGGGTAACAGTAACAAGAGGTTCATAGGTTTGTCTGGCAGTGGTCTGCAGACAGGAGGGGCCTAAAAAAGGGTGTGGTGTCTTCCCATTGGGAACAGAGTACAAATTGATTGAGTGGACTACGTTGGTGACTTAACAGCCGTGTGCGGCAATGATGCAAATCTGTCTGCGGCCCTTCGTCAGGGAAATGTGACACACGGGCCTTGTATGGCTCACGTGTTGAATCTGATTCTCCAGCAATTTTTAAAATACCATCCCGGCCTACATGGCCTTGTGCAGCGGGCACGCTGCTATGTGCTCACTTTCATCCTTCACACCCAGCAGCTCAACAACTTTCATCGCTCCGGAAGTCTTAGGGTCTGGCAGTTAAACGCCGGAAATGCGATGTTCCGACACGCAGGAATTGGAATCTGCACATGTTGCAGCGTGTGTGGCAGCACCGCAGAGCCCTGCTGAAATACGGTATGACGTATACCCTGGGCTAACTTGATCCAGAGGTGGTGCAGATCACGCTGCTGGAGTGGTGTCAGATCAAGGACCTATGCACCCTTCTACACAGTTTACAAATGTTGCCGAAGATGTTTAGCACTGGCAATGCCATTCTCAGCGTGACAATTCTGGTCATCTACATGATGGAGCACATTGTAAGCATTATTCGGAGTCAGGTATTGGTCCAAGAGGAAGGTGGGGAAGTACAGGAGGAGTCATATGCAGAAGGGATAATAAGATCTGCAAGGTCCAGACGGTAAGCAGCACCTAGGCAGCAGTCATGGTGGGGGATAGGGATTAACAAGGGCGCATAGTATCAGCAAAAATTGTTGAGGAAGGTGCAGGAGCCATGAAGAAATGGAGGACGAACTTGCAATGGGCATGGAAGACTCAGCAGATGAGTGAGAGCTTGCTCACATTTCGGTTGTGCGAGGTTGGGGGGAGAGGGCAGAGGAAGGAGGCACGATTCTCACCTCTCTGCCACCAACACACCAAGGACTTGGTCCTCCTGGATGCACAAGACACATGAGCGTCTTCTTGCTGCACTACCTACAACATGACCCTCGGATTGTACGAATTCGAAGTAATGCTAACTACTGGGTTGCCACACTGTTAGATCCCCGGTACAAGACAAAATTTGGCGAAATAATTCCTGCCATAGAAAGGGACGCACTTGTACAGGAGTATCTTCAGAAGGTGGTACGCAATCTTCGATCTGCTTTTCCACTAAACACCAGTGCTGTACAGAGTGAATCTTAACGCTTTGTCATGGATAGGAGGAAATGGTCTTTTACTTGTCCACATCTGAGGGACCGAGGGCTGGCTGCTGTGCTGAGATGGCATTGAGTACGGTGTCCCTGCAGAGTTGCACTTTTGGTCATATACAAAATGAGTTGAAAAAGGACAGATGCTGGTGGAAAGGGGAACAGGTGTGTTGGAAAGGGGAAAAAAGTTTCGGTCCGTGGGTTTGGTGGTTAAGCAAAAGTAACATTTGATGAAGAAACACCATCTGTTACGGTGGGACTGGCAGATTTGGATAAGGTGGTATATACTATGTTACCGCTATATAACGAAAATTAATAAGAAAGGAAAGAGAAAGGTATATGTGCCCATCAGCAGTCAGTGTCCACCGTGCTCCCAGATGGAAAAGGAGAGGTTGGCAACTGGAAGGTTCGGTGGAGTATACAGAGCTGTGTGGCTATGAAACTAATAGTAGCCTGAACTGAGTTAGACGCCACTCGGATCTTGAGACTGGGATCCCTGTTAGCGTCACAGGGTCCACATGCCCACCCAGCCCAGGAACTCCCTGTTAACATCACAGCGGCCATTCAGTACGCTGACCGTGTGCATTGGGGCCACACCTGTGGACAGCAGGCGCATCAGCAGCAGCAGGCCTGTTAATGCCACTGGGCTGCACAAGCAGGACTTGTAGGACAGGAGCTGGTCTTAACCGTTCTGCGTTACCAACTGTGGTGGCGGCCTGCATCGACGCCCTATCCCTGCCTACCTCTGGCCTAAAGCTGCAATGGGTTCAACACATGGAGGTGTGCTCTTTCGGAGCATAATAGAAGACTGCGCACCTCCTTGTTGTCTCCAGCCCCTTTTATAACCTGGGTCCGCCCCAAACCAGGGTGGACCACAATGCACCTCCTGGAGACAAAAGCAGAGTGATACGTCATGAGTGGCATAACTAGCGTCCTATTTGGAACCGCAACTTCAATGATGACCTCATGGCTGTCATGACCCAAACACCTCACCAGTCATCGTCTGACCATCAATAATGAGGTGACAAGTCATAGGGGCGGGCCTCTGCAAGCCATTTGGGAGTGGCCTGGCCACATCGTCAGGACACCTGATGCCCTGTGGTCTAAATGGGCCCCCCACATCAGGGGCAGGGCCAAAGAGTTCATTACCGGACCTAGTTTCTGATGCAGTAAGTGCCTGACCATGGTCAGTTGCATGAAATACAGTCTCTGAGAAAAGACTATCAGCTTTAGCATGGTGTCTAGGCACAACACAGGACTTAGACCCGGCACGGAGTGCAAGTACCTGTGCAAAGAGGCTTTTTGCACTAAGTGTGGGAGCATACGCTGTAGCCCAAAATGAAGACTTAGCCTCAGGAATGGCACAGTCAGGCTGAGCATACTCACTAGGCGAAACACTGGAGTTAGGCTGCGGCTGGGGTAAATCGGCACACGCATGCGCACTAGCTGCCTCTCCACACTTAGACGTGGAGGAGAAAGTAGCCAGCTGGACAACCCAAGGCACAGCCCTAAATGGCAGCTGACGCCTGTGCGTAAATGAAACCGCAGCAGGCTTCAGGTTACAGGTTTTGTAACAACAAATACCATCCAAAAGAACAGGTGTACTTCTTCCCATGGATAATCTGATATGATCCTTTTTTTCACTGACACAACCATCGCTAACAAATGTAGATGAGGCCAAAACAGCAGCTGCTTCAATGGATCTCAAGTGCTCCATAAAGTGGCCTCTCCTCCACCCCAATTTCAAGATCCCAAATACTCCATTACTCTGTGGTGTCAATCCAATCGCACTTGCTTCCTAACAGCTCTCAAGTTTCCACCAGCCCTGCTGAGTATGGGGTAACAGAGATGGTTGAGTTTGCATAGCTGTTCAGTCGCACTATAGCCTGGGAATCAGAGGTCTGCTCCAAAGCTGCAATGAGTACAGACAAGGAAGTTATTATTATTTTTATTATTATTGATTTATAGAGCACCATTGATTCCATGGTGCTGTACATGAGAAGGGGGTTACATACAGAATACATATACAAGTAACTATAGACAGACTGGTACAGAGGGAAGAGGGCCCTGCCCTTGCGGGATTACATTCTAAAGGATTTCTGGGAGGAGACAGTAGGAGTGGTTTAGGTTGAGCGTCAAGTACGTATGGTGGTGGTGTCATTGAAGGTTATAGTCATTTCTGAACAGATGAGTTTTAAGATTCAGTTTGAAGCTTGCGGGTGTAGCAGATAATCTGACGTGTTGAGGTAGCGAGTTCCATGAGACAGGGGAAATGATCTGCGCAGATGGCCAGAAGCTTTGTGAGTGGGATCCAGGCCCCAATGAAGAAGGTGCTGAGCCTAATCTACACCCTCATTTCCAAAAAGTAAATCCTCCTGGTGGAGACAATGGGGAACATGATGAGGAGCACAGATACCTGATTGGAAGGACACCTTTACTATTCGATAAGGGCAGGAAGAGGTTGTCTCGGAGGACTCAGGACGAGGGGAATGAAAACACACAGGGTTATTGATGAGGTTGGAGACCACACTTACTGTCAAACCAAAGTCAGCCAGTCGATGAGGTCAGCAGAGGAGGTGGAGGAGGATGCTACTGACGACGAGGTTATGTTGCGTCTTCCTGGCCAGAGACAAAGTACTGGAAGCACGTCAACAACTGAATCCTGGACCACAACTTTGACTCTGAGCAGAAGTTGTGTTGGCTATGCAGGTCGCATGGGCTGTAAGCCTTTCCTAGCCTGTGAATTTTTGGACATCGCAAAGGATCACCCAAGTCATGGAATCTGTAAAGCCCGCTTTACACACTTCAATATATCTCACAATCCATCGTTGGGGTCAAGTTGTAAGTGACGCACATCCGGCATCGTTTGTGAGGTATCTGCGTGTGACATCTACGTGCGATCAGGATTGAACGCAAAACCGTTGATCGCAAACACATCGTATCTTTGTCTAGAATTGAGCGTTTTAGTGCACGAACCTAGTCAATTGTAACGTGTGACATCCTTCATACGATTGTGATGTCTGAGGCTATGTGCGCAGGTGTGCGCTCTGCACCGCAGCTTAAAAAAGGTCCGCTTCAGAGCGCAGCTGAAAAGCTGCAATCTGAAGCGCCTCACAATGTCTGTCATTCACTAATCTCTGTCAGTCGGTCACTATCTCTGTCCCTCTCTATCTGTCCATGTCAGTCTATCCCCCTCTCTCATATACTCACCGATCCCCGATGCTGCATGGCATTCACACTGCTGCGGCGGCTTTTACTGTTTTGAAAAAGCCGGCCGCCTATTAAACAATCTAGTATTCCCTGCTATCCCCGCCCACCGGCGCCTATGATTGGTTACAGTGAGACACGCCCCCACGCTGAGTGACATGTGTCTCACTGCACCCAATCACAGCAGCCGGTGGGCGTGTCTATACTGTGTAGTGAAATAAATAATTAAATAATTTAAAAAAACGGCGTGCGGTCCCCCCCAATTTTAAAACCAGCCAGATAAAGCCATACGGCTGAAGGCTGGTATTCTCAGGATGGGGAGCTCCACGTTATGGAGAGCCCCCCAGCCTAACAATATCAGCCAACAGCCGCCCAGAATTGCCGCATACATTAGATGCGACAGTTCTGGGACTGTACCCGGCTCTTCCCGATTTGCCCTGGTGCGTTGGCAAATCGGGGTAATAAGGAGTTATTGGCAGCCCATAGCTGCCAATAAGTCCTAGATTAATCATGTCAGGCGTCTATGAGACACCTTCCATGATTAATCTGTAAATTACAGTAAATAAACACACACACGCCCGAAAAAATCCTTTATTATAAATAAAAAACACAAACATATACCCTGGTTAACCACTTTAATCAGCCCCAAAAAGCCCTCCATGTCCGGCGGAATCCAGGATGCTCCAGCGTCGCTTCCAGCGCTGCTGCATGGAGGTGACAGGAGCTGCAGAATACACCGCCGCTCCGGTCAGCTTCACACAGCAACTGAAGACAGCCGCGCGATCAGCTGAGCTGTCACTGAGGTTACCCGCTGTCACTGGATCCAGCGGTGGCCGCGGGTAACCTCAGTGACAGCTCAGCTGATCGCGCTACTCACCTCAGTTGCTGCGTGGAGCTGACAGGAGCGGCTGTGTATTCTGCAGCTCCGGTCACCTCCATGCAGCAGCGCTAGAAGCGACGCTGGAGCATCCTGGATTACGCCGGACATGGAGGGCTTTTTTTGGGCTGATTAAAGTGGTTAACCAGGGTATATGTTTGTGTTTTTTATTTCTAATAAAGGATTTTTTCGGGTGTGTGTGTTTATTTACTGTAATTTATAGATTAATCATGGAAGGTGTCTCATAGACGCCTGACATGATTAATCTAGGATTTAGTGGCAGCTATGGGCTGCCAATAACTCCTTATTACCCCGATTTGCCAACGCACCAGTGCAAATCGGGAAGAGCCAGGTACAGTCCCAGAACTGTCGCATATAATGTATGCAGCAATTCTGGGCGGCTGTTGGCTGATATTGTTAGGCTGGGGGGCTCCCCATAACGTGGAGCTCCCCATCCTGAGAATACCAGCCTTCAGCCATATGGCTTTATCTGGCTGGTTTTAAAATTGGGGGGGACCGCACGCCGTTTTTTTTAATTATTTAATTATTTATTTCACTACACATTATAGACACGCCCACCGGCTGCTGTGATTGGGTGCAGTGTAACACCTGTCACTCAGCGTGGGGGCGTGTCTCACTGTAACCAATCATAGGCGCCGGTGGGCAGGGATAGCAGGGAATACGAGATTGTTTAATGAGCGGCCGGCTTTTTCAAAATAGTAAAAGCCGCCGGAGCAGTGTGAATGCAGTGCGGCGCCGTGCTGGGGATCGGGTATCGGTGAGTATATGAGAGAGGGCTGCTCAATTCAGTTACTCAGGAGTTTAGCGGTCACCGGTGAATCCTTCACAGGTGACCGCTAATCAGGGAGCGACACAGACAGAGCCGCAGCATGACCATGAAGTCGGGTGAGGTTCACCCGAGTTCATTCTGACAGTGCGGCTCTGTCTGTGTCTGCTGTCAACTACCATTCACCGCTGCTACATGGCTGTCTGTGTCTGCTGTCAGCGGCCATGTAGCAGAGCTGAATGGCAGATGACATAGTAAAAACGCATCTCTACACATTACACACGCTTGGCAAGTCAATAAATTAAAAAAAAGGTGCCCAATGCATACAGAACACCTGATCTAAAGGATCGCACACAAAATTGATCAATTTAACATAGACTACCAACACTCGTGTGACAGCAAATGAACGACCTACGTGCAATCTCATAAGATCCCGTATGCAACCTGGGCGTGTCACATCGCAAATGCGATTGTACAACTAATTGCAACGTGTAAAGAAGGCTTAAGATTTGTCAACAATCTGTAAGTAGAAGGCAAAAACTCACACTTTTGAGTACTTCCTCCATGAAGTATCACATGGATATGAATTGACAGCAAGAAGGTGTATTGCTCAGCTTTAGCAACTGTCAACGCAATATGCTTATTTGCCGTTCATTGCATGCATTGTTGCAGACTACACACAAGGGGCTGCTGTTTTTTTGGATCTGCCTTTGGTCACTATAGCAATATAAAATTGCTCTTCGGGTGTGGACTTGGAGATGCTGTCTATGAACAGAAGGAAAAGCTAAAGGTGTGTGTTACAGCAAGGAGCCACCGCGGAAACAGTTCAATCAATTGAGAGGGGAGTTGTGTTGTACTTTGATGATGAGCACTGTAACGTCAGTGAGCAGCATCCTGTGCCACAGACCAACATTCTTACGGTGCTGTCTATACTGTTTCCCGTGAGAGGAGCGTAAAGTCTGTATTTCTGGCAACTGGACATCACAGTACCCGGGTACGGTAGGCTGTGCCCAGACAATAATGCGGGCACGCAACACTTTGTTTTATTAGCAAAACACATATCTGTTCTGGGTAGGCCGACTATATAGACAATAAGACTTGCTGCCTCTGCACTGTCAAATTGTCACGTACAGTTTAAATCATAGAGGAACAGCAACACATGTTTGCATTGACTGTTGCTTTTCAAGATTTTCATGACTGTGTTGCAGAGCTGTGTGGTTTGCATTCACACTGTTATCATCTGCATTATCTGTGAGGCTTCAGCTAACAAGGGTATTCAGGGGGGGTAATGTGTTTTGTCTATGTTTAGGTAGATAACTTGGAAGCTCTTGTGATGCGCCACTGGTAAGTCGTGTTCGCACACACACACACACACACACGCACAAACACACAATTACTGCTACACAGAGGGATTAGCAGGTAGTAGGCAACAGAATAGATTGTTCAATTATTTAAATTGTATGCATGGTTCTTATTGTTTGTTTTTGTAAAGTTAAACAATCATTTATCAACCCAACTGCCTAGAGTCCTTTTCCTGTTGCCTGGTTTTGCTGCATACTGGGTAGCCCACCCTGTACACAACTTAAAATGAAGCATAAGTCGCAATGTGAATTTCACTGTGCTACAATGCGGCCTAGCATGCCTGTGCAACCACCGCCTGCCCCATCAAGTGCATCTGCGTGCTCTTCATCCTCTGTGACTGTGGGGACAGCAGTCACACATGGTTTTTCACACTGAACTTCCACTCCTTTACCCGCAACAGGGAGTGTGATTGGCAGGTCATCACTTGTTTTGGAAGTGGAAACAGAAGGTATTGTTGAGCTGTCAGACATCGAGAGAACCATCATTGGATGCAGGCTACATTATATCCACGCCTGCACCTTCATCACAGATTGGCTGGACTACCTGCAGTTAATAATTGCATTCCAGAAATGGAAAGGAGTGTAGAATGCACATGTGTTGTACCTTGCTTGGCAGCAAAGGAACACTAACTTAGTATTCCAGACAATTTTAGGATGGCAGAAAAAGAGTCAGCTCTTTGGACAAATTAAATAGCGTGGCAAAAGTGGACAGATGGGTACAGGGGCCATGTTCTGTGGGTACCAGGACAGTAAAGGAAGCCTCACTTTCTATCCCTCCTAATGATCAAATGCAGCAAGGAATTCCCTGAGTTTGCTATAAAATTAGCATAGCTAAATGTGCAGGAGGGTAGAATGCAGAGGTGCTTGAGATTGCTTGGCACAAGTGGCACAATAAAGGAGTCCAACAGCCAGTTCTATGATGCCACTAAATGGCAGTATTTTTTGCTATCATTATAGCTTATTAAAAACAGAGCAGGAGGGTGTCCTGCACAGGTGCTAGAAATAGCTTGGCACCAGTGGGGCACTAATGGAATACAACAGCCAGTTCTATGATGCCACTAAATGGCAGTATTTTTTGCTATCATTATAGCTTATTAAAAACAGAGCAGGAGGGTGTCCTGCACAGGTGTTAGAAATACCTTGGCACCAGTGGGGCACTAATGGAATACAACAGCCAGTTCTATGATGCCACTAAATGGCAGTATTTTTTGCTATCAATATAGCTTATTAAAAACAGAGCAGGAGGGTGTCCTGCACAGGTGCTGCATATAGATTTGCACCAGTGGGGCACTAATGGAGTACAAAAGCCACTTCTTGTATGCCACTAAGTTTACTAAATTTTTGGTATTATGTATTAGTAAGTAACAATGAGTTTTAGTGTGCAATGCAGGCAGAGGTGCTGCAAATATCTGTGCACTAGTGGGACTATGCAGAAGTCCAATAGCCACGTTTAGGATGCCACTAAGTTTCCTCAGTGTTTGCTAGTATAATGGCTTAGTAACAATGAGTTTGAGTGTGCAATGCAGGCAGAGGTGCTGCAAATATCTGTGCACTACTGGGACGATACAGAAGTCCAACAGCCACGTTTAGGATGCCACTAGGTTCACTGAGTGTTTGCTAGTATAATGGCTTAGTAACAATGAGTTTGAGTGTGCAATGCAGGCAGACGTGCTGCAAATATCTGTGCACTAGTGGGATGATAAAGAAGTCCAACAGCCACGTTTAGGATGCCACTAGGTTCACTGAGTGTTTGCTAGTATAATTGCTTTGTAACAATGAGTTTGAGTGTGCAATGCAGGCAGACGTGCTGCAAATATCTTTGCACTAGTGGGACTATACAGAAGTCCAATAGCCACGTTTAGGATGCCACTAGGTTCACTGAGTGTTTGCTAGTATAATGGCTTAGTAACAATGAGTTTGAGTGTGCAATGCAGGCAGACGTGCTGCAAATATCTTTGCACTAGTGGGACTATACAGAAGTCCAATAGACACGATTAGGATGCCACTAGGTTCACTGAGTGTTTGCTAGTATAATGGCTTAGTAACAATGAGTTTGAGTGTGCAAAGCAGGCAGACGTGCTGCAAATATCTGTGCACTACTGGGACGATACAGAAGTCCAACAGCCACGTTTAGGATGCCACTAGGTTCACTGAGTGTTTGCTAGTATAATGGCTTAGTAACAATGAGTTTGAGTGTGCAATGCAGGCAGACATGCTGCAAATATCTGTGCACTAGTGGGACGATACAGAAGTCCAACAGCCACGTTTAGGATGCCACTAGGTTCACTGAGTGTTTGCTAGTATAATGGCTTAGTAACAATGAGTTTGAGTGTGCAATGCAGGCAGACGTGCTGCAAATCTCTTTGCACTAGTGGGACTATACAGAAGTCCAATAGCCACGTTTAGGATGCCACTAGGTTCACTGAGTGTTTGCTAGTATAATGGCTTAGTAACAATGAGTTTGAGTGTGCAATGCAGGCAGACGTGCTGCAAATATCTTTGCACTAGGGGGACTATACAGAAGTCCAATAGCCACGTTTAGGATGCCACTAGGTTCACTGAGTGTTTGCTAGTATAATGGCTTAGTAACAATGAGTTTGAGTGTGCAATGCAGGCAGACGTGCTGCAAATATCTTTGCACTAGTGGGACTATACAGAAGTCCAATAGCCACGTTTAGGATGCCACTAGGTTCACTAAGTGTTTGCTAGTATAATGGCTTAGTAACAATGAGTTTGAGTGTGCAATGCAGGCAGACGTGCTGCAAATATCTTTGCACTAGTGGGACGATACAGAAGTCCAACAGCCACGTTTAGGATGCCACTAGGTTCACTGAGTGTTTGCTAGTATAATGGCTTAGTAACAATGAGTTTGAGTGTGCAATGCAGGCAGACGTGCTGCAAATATCTTTGCACTAGTGGGACGATACAGAAGTCCAACAGCCACGTTTAGGATGCCACTAGGTTCACTGAGTGTTTGCTAGTATAATGGCTTAGTAACAATGAGTTTGAGTGTGCAATGCAGGCAGACGTGCTGCAAATATCTTTGCACTAGTGGGACTATACAGAAGTCCAATAGCCACGTTTAGGATGCCACTAGGTTCACTGAGTGTTTGCTAGTATAATGGCTTAGTAACAATGAGTTTGAGTGTGCAATGCAGGCAGACGTGCTGCAAATATCTTTGCACTAGTGGGACGATACAGAAGTCCAACAGCCACGTTTAGGATGCCATTAGGTTCACTGAGTGTTTGCTAGTATAATGGCTTTGTAACAATGAGTTTGAGTGTGCAGTGCAGGCAGACGTGCTGCAAATATCTTTGCACTAGTGGGACGATACAGAAGTCCAACAGCCACGTTTAGGATGCCACTAGGTTCACTGAGTGTTTGCTAGTATAATGGCTTAGTAACAATGAGTTTGAGTGTGCAATGCAGGCAGACGTGCTGCAAATATCTGTGCACTAGTGGGACGATACAGAAGTCCAACAGCCACGTTTAGGATGCCATTAGGTTCACTGAGTGTTTGCTAGTATAATGGCTTTGTAACAATGAGTTTGAGTGTGCAATGCAGGCAGACGTGCTGAAAATATCTTTGCACTAGTGGGACTATACAGAAGTCCAATAGCCACGTTTAGGATGCCACTAGGTACACTGAGTGTTTGCTAGTATAATGGCTTAGTTATAATGAGTTGGAGTGTGCAGAGGACAAGAGGGTACAGTGCCACGACTGTGGGGCTCTGGGTAGAGGAATGGAAGCCTGCCTTTCTATTCCCTCCTAATGGGGAAATGCAGCGAGGAAATCCCTGACCTTAGCTACACAAACGCTGTCTCTGTTTTCAGGACCTGTCACCTATGGCTCTGACCCTGCCGGTACGAGCCCTTAAAAGGACTGATAGAAAGTGCTCTCCCTAAGCTGTCCAGCGCTGTGTATGGAGTGCATACAGCTGTATCGGCGATAGGTCTCAGGACGGAGCTGCGCCAGTGATGTCTGACACCAAGGACGCAGAAGGCAGATAATGGCGTGCTGGAGGAAAATGTCCGTTTTTATAATGCAGGGACATGTGACATGGACATCCTATCACACATGCCGTTGCTTCTCTGGCTAAAAGTCCACTTAGCTGTGTGTGTGTCTGGGATTGGCTGACAAAATATTCCTCCCCACTACACGCGCGCGCTTAGGGAAGGAATACAAGGAAAAAAAAAAAAAATGGCGATCGTCATTATACAAACAGCAGTGATCTGAAGGCGCTGTTCCCGCACACTATACACTGAAATTTCATAATAGTGTGAGTCACAGAGTGACTTACACTATTACAGCGGAAAGCCAGCTAGGAATTAGCTGGTTTTTTGCTGCTAGAACCGTTCTCGAACGTTTCTAGAACTATCGAGCTTTTGCAAAAAGCTCAAGTTCTAGTTCGATCTAGAACAGGCCCCAAAATCACTCGAGCCTAGAACTGGAGAACCTCGAACCGCGAACCGCGCTCAACTCTACTGACCAGGCAGTCTTGGGGCAGAGGTGGAGGACCCAGATGAGGTGGAGGAGGCAGAAACAGTAGAGGAACTTGGACAGACAGAGGATTGACACACAAGTCGTGGGGACGGCAAGACTTGTGCAGCAGACCCTTCACCATCTATCACCATAGTTACCCAGTGCGCAGTCAGCGACATGTAACGTCCCTGTCCATGGTTACTGGTCCAAGTATCTGTGGTGAAATGCACCCGTTCACACACAGAGTTTCTCAAGGAAGCGGTGATATTGTGTGCAATATGCTGGTGTAGCGCAGGCACACCTTTCTTAGAGAAGTAGTGGCGACTGTGCATCTGGTACTGGGGCACAGCGACAGAAATAAGGTCTCTAAAATCCTGTGTGTTCACCAGACGGAAAGGCAGCATTTCGGTAGCCAAGAGCTTACAGAGGGATAAAGTGAACCTCTTAGCTTTGTCATGGGTCGCAGGAAATGGCCTTTTATTTGTCCACATCTGAGGGACAGAGATCTGGCTGCTGTTTGTAGACGGTGGTGAGTAGGGTGTCCCTGGTAAAAAGCAGGTTTGTGAGGAAAGTGCAGGCGTAGACATGATGTTGCCTTCAATCAACGTTGGTGCTATCGATGTCTGAGAGAGCTGTACACACGCACTTGTTTCCCCTTCCAAACCAACTGAAGACCTACCAAGCAAACTGCCTTTTGCGGTTACAGTGGTGGAAGTTGTGCATGGAAAACCAGGTGTGACAGCTGTCCCCACAGTCCTAGAAGATGAAGAGCGCGCGGATGCACTGGAAGGGGCAGGCGGTGGATGGTCCGCTCCGCTAGGCCGCATTGCAGCACGGTGAGCTTCCCACTGGGACATATGATATTTTTTCATGTGACGATTCATGGAAGAAGTTGTCAAACTGCTGAGGTTTTGCCCTCTACTAACAGAATCACGACAAATTTTACATATCACATGATTTGGGCGATCTTTTGCGATGTCAAAAAAGGACCAGGCTAGGCAAGGCTTAGAAGGCATGTCACCTGCTGAGCCACCCTGACTAGTGCTCAGAGGCAAAGTGGTGGCTGAGGATGCAGTTGTAGACGTGCTACCAGTACTCAGACTCTGTCCAGGAAGGCGCAAGGTAACTTCGTCGTCAGTAGCATCCTCCTCCACCGCCTCTGTTGACCTCCTCGAGTGCCTGACTGTGGGTTGACAGTAGGTGGGATCTAGAAGTTCCTCATCAAGCATTGTGTTTGCACTCCCCTCACCCTCAGACCGAGCCTCTTCCTGCCCTGAAAGAATATTTAAGTTGTCATCCTAATCTGGTATCTGTGTCTCATCATCATCAGTATGTTCCACATTGTCTATTACAATAGGTGTTTCAGTTTGTGAATAAGGGTCAACATTATGCTCAGAAACGTGGTCCTCATGGCCTGAATCTGAGTCACAAAGGTTCTGGGTATCACTGCAGACCATTCCCTGGTCTGTACTCACTGTAGCTTGGGAGCAGACCTCTGTTTCCCAGGCTATAGTGTGACTGAACAGCTCAGCAGACTCAGCCATCTCTGTTCTACCATACTGTGCAGGGCAGATGGAGACTTGAGAGCTGGGAGAAAGCAAGTGTGATTGGGATGACAACTGAGAGCACTGGTGTTTTATGGATGCGGTAGTTGAGGTGGAGGAGAGGGCACTTGTTGGACCACTTGAGATCCATTCAAGCATTTTCTTTTTTTGGGCAACATCTACCTTTGTTCCAGTTGTTCGTGTTCGTAAAAAAGGGAGCACATCTGATTGTCCACGGAAAGTAGTAGACATCTTACTTTTGCTGGAAGATGGCCTATCTTCAGCAGATGTTAATGGAGCTTTGCCACCTTCCCCAAGGACACAACCTTTTTTCCTTTTCCAACACGCCTGTTCCCCTTTCCACCAGCATCTGTCATTTTGCCACTCATTTTGCTAGCGACAAGAATGTCCACTTAAAATGTGGTAGTAAAAATTGAGAGGTGGTGTAGATTGCAGCGGTGGTCTACCTTTATTGACAGCAGAATAAACAACAATAACTATCCCGGACAATGAAACTATGGCCATTAAAATGGCAGCACAGTTTGCTAGTATAATAGCTTAGTAAAAATGAGTTTGAGTGTGCAATGCAGAGGTGCTGCAAATATCTTTGCACTAGTGGGACACTAATGAAGTCCAACAGCCACTTTTAGGATGCCACTAAGTTTCCTCAGTGTTTGGTATTCAAATGGCTTTGCAACAATGAGCTTGAGTGTGCAATGCAGAGGTGCTGCAAATAGATTTGCACTAGTGGGACACTAATGAAGTCCAACAGCCACTTTTAGGATGCCACTAAGTTTCCTCAGTGTTTGGTATTATAATGGCTTTGTAACAATGAGCTTGAGTGTGCAATGCAGAGGTGCTGCAAATAGATTTGCACCAGTGGGACACTAATGAAGTCCAACAGCCACTTTTAGGATGCCACTAAGTTTCCTCAGTGTTTGGTATTATAATGACTTTGTAACAATGAGCTTGAGTGTGCAATGCAGAGGTGCTGCAAATATCTTTGCACTAGTGGGACACTAATGAAGTCCAACAGCCACTTTTAGGATGCCACTAAGTTTCCTCAGTGTTTGCTAGTATAATGGCTTAGTAACAATGAGATTGAGTGTGCGAAGGGCAGGAGGGTACAGTGGCCGGGTTGTGGGTCAGTGTAGAGGAAAGGAAGCCTCACTTTCTATCCCTCCTAATGGGGAAATGCCGCAAGGAACTCCCTGACCTTAGCTAAACAGACGCTCTTATCTGTAGCTGTTAAAAACTGTTTCCATGGACCTGACTGTCACCTATGGCTCTGAGCCTGCTGTAATTAGCCTTTATAAGGGCTGAAAGAAACTTCTATCCCTATTCTGTATAGCGCTGTGTGTAGAGCGTACACAGCAGTATTGGAGACAGGAGCTGCACCAGTGGTGACTGACACCCAGACGCAGAAGGCACATAATGGCGTCCAGACGGGCAGATGCCCGTATTTATAATGCAGGGACATGTGACATGGACATCCTATCACACATGCCGTTGCTTCTCTGGCTAAAAGTCCACTTAGCTGTGTGTGTGGCTGGGATTGGCTGACATGCTGGCCCGCCCCACTACACGCGCGCTTAGGGAGGGAAGGAAGAACAGAAAATAAAAATGGCGATCGCCAATATCCCAGCAGCAGTGATCTGAACGCGCTGTTCCTGCAGACTATACGCTGAAATTTCATAATAGTGTGAGTCACAGAGTGACTTACACTATTACAGCGGAAAGCCAGCTAGTAATTAGCTTGGCCTTTTGCTGCTAAAACCGTTCTCGAACGTAACTAGAACTATCGAGCTTTAGCAAAAAGTTCGAGTACTAGTTCGATCTAGAACAGCCCCCAAAATTATTCGAACCGCGAACTGGAGAACCATGAACCACGAACCGCGCTCAACTCTAGTGAGGAAGGAGGGGATGAGAATCGGAGTGAGTAGTGTACGTAAGATTATGAAGATATTAGTGAAGAAGATGACTGTGCTTGAAAATAGAAGAAATAGAAAATGGAAAAACAAAAAAATAGCTTACCCAGCTGTGTATAAATGATAATGAATGAAGTATTAGCAATGAAATCAAAGGTGCAAATATCAGAGACTATGCATGGAAAAATAGCAAAATAGAAAATAAGATTACTAATAATCAGTAAAATAGACATGAGGTAAAGACCAGGAAAAGGGACACCTTACCCTACTATATATACACTATCCTACTGAAAGCTTCCTTTCTCTATGGTGGTCATTAATAGTTGGTTATACTAGGAAATTGAAGGCTTACCATAAGGAAAAAAAGTGCACTGACAGTCCAGTAAGGCTTCAGGTATTGTGCTGCTACTGTCAATAGTGGATGTTGTAGTAAATAGTGTTGAGTGAGTAGTTAACTATTCGTACTTGCTATGCTGTTAGCAAGTACTTTTCGCTACTCGCATATTCATTATGAGTAGCAGGCACAAAGTAAGTCAATGGGAAATACTAGCTAAGTAGCGAGTAACCCGAAAGCCATACTATTCGCTACTCACACGAAAAGTACGGCTTTCGGGTTACTTGCTACTTAGTGAGTATTTTCCATTCACTTACATTGTGCCCCGTACTCATAACAAATATACGAGAAGCGGACAGTACTTGCTAAAAGCATAGCGAGTACGAATAGTTAACTACTCGCTCAACACTAGTAGTAAACAGTGGCTGGGTAAAGGCCAATAGGTAGTAGTTCAGGAGAGACATACCAAGCCACTGTGTTCTGATATGCAGGGGGAGAGATGAGAAAGCATGCGAAGTCCACCTCTGATATATGGAGATGCTGATCTAACGGGTTGAAGTACCTGCCGGGCAGTGGGTGATGTCACCAGACGATGACGTGCGGAGTGGGAAGTGCACATGCATGTATCAGTAAGCACAGTAAATGTGGAGAGAGAGAAGAGCGAGTGCATGAAAGACTCTTTGTATGTGCAGTGCTGGGTGACTGCAGAACGGTACAGCTCCAAGGGAGATATGAGTGCTGGGACCTCACGAAGAGAACAAGGGTAGCAGGACAGGCAGGATTTGTGACAAATCTGCAATAGAAACATTCAGGTTTAGTAGAAAATAATATTAAAGACAAACAGAATCTTCAAAATATGGATATTATACATGGGGTTATACGTTGAATAATAATATCTTAGTAGTCCCAAACATAGAATAATCTATTAAAATCAGACTATTGGCAATTAGGAATACAAATTATTAAATGGGATACAAAACTTTGATGCATAGACATAAAATGACACAAAATCAGGCATAATAAAGGAAATGTATAGTCACATAAACAACATGTGTATACCCCCAAAAAATAAGAGAAAGGCCAATAAATCAAAATCTTAATTTAACCTCTGAGATGATAGGGTCTTCAGTTCATGTATCCAGTCAGCCATTCGTTGTTTTAAACAATGGGAATGGTTACCCCCTCTTTTTGGTGTTAGGACTTGAGTTGAGCGCAGTTCGCGGTTCGAGGTTCTCCAGTTCGCGGCTCGAGTGATTTTGGGGGCTGTTCTAGATCGAACTAGAACTCGAGCTTTTTGCTAAAGCTCGATAGTTCTAGATACGTTCGAGATCGACTCTAGCAGCAAAAAAGACAAGCTAATTACTAGCTGGCTTTCCGCTGTAATAGTGTAAGTCACTCTGTGACTCACACTATTATGAAATTTCAGCGTATAGTGTGCGGGAACAGCGCATTCAGATCACTGCTGTTTGGATAATGGCGATCGCCATTTTTTTTTTTTTCCTTGTCTTCCTTCCCTAAGCGCGCGTGTGTAGTGGGGCGGGCCAGCATGTCAGCCAATCCCAGACACACACACAGCTAAGTGGACTTTTAGCCAGAGAAGCAACGGCATGTGTGATAGGATATCCATGTCACATGTCCCTGCATTATAAAAACGAGTATCTGCCCGTCCGGACGCCATTATCTCTTCTGCGTCTGGGTGTCAGTCACCGCTGGCGTAGCTCCTGTCTCCGATACTGCTGTGTACGCTCTATACACTGCGCTATACAGTATAGGGATAGAAGTTTCTTTCAGCCCTCGTAAGGGCTAATACCGGCAGGGTCAGAGCCATAGGTGACAGTCAGGGCCGTGAAAACAGATTTTAACAGCTACACAAGATGACAGCGTCTGAGTAGCTAAGGTCAGGGATTTCCCCGCTGCATTTCCCCATTAGGAGGGATAGAAAGGGAGGCTTCCTTTCCTCTACCCAGACCCACAACCCTGCCACTGTACCCTCCTGCCCTTTGCACACTCAAACTCATTGTTACTAAGCTATTATACTAGCAAACACTGAGGAAACTTAGTGGCATCCTAAAAGTGGCTGTTGGACTTCTGTATTGTCCCACTAGTGCAAAGATATTTGCAGCACGTCTGCCTGCATTGCACACTCAAACTCATTGTTACTAAGCCATTATACTAGCAAACACTGAGGAAACTAAAGGCCCAGTCACACACAACGACTTACCAGCGATCCCGAAAACGATGCGACCTGATAGGGATCGCAGGTAAGTCGCTGGGAGGTCGCAGGTGAGATGTCACACAGTCAGATCTTACCAGCGATGCAGAAACAATACAGGTCGCAGTAGCGACCTGTATAACGATCTCAGCAGTCACTGTGACCCTGTCACACAGTGTCAAACACAGCGATGTGTCCTGCCCAGCAGGACATCGCCTTTGAAGAAAATGGCCTGGACCATTCTGCAACGACTAGAGATCTCACAGCAGGGGCCTGATCGCTGGTAGGTGTCACACATAACGAGATCGCTAACGGGATCGCTACTGCGTCACCAAAACGGTGACTCAGCTGCGATCTCGCTAGCGATCTCGTTATGTGTGACGGTACCTTTAGTGGCATCCTAAATGTGGCTGTTGGACTTCTGTATTGTCCCACTAGTGCAAAGATATTTGCAGCACGTCTGCCTGCATTGCACACTCAAACTCATTGTTACTAAGCCATTATACTAGCAAACACTGAGGAAACTTAGTGGCATCCTAAAAGTGGCTGTTGGACTTCCATTAGTGCCCCACTGGTGCCAAGCTATTTCTAGCACCTCTGCATGACACCCTCCTGCTCTGTTTTTAATAAGCTATAATGATAGCAAAAAATGCTGCCCTTTAGTGGCATACAGGAAGTGGCTGTTGTACTCCATTAGTGCCCCACTGGTGCCAAGCTATTTCTAACACTTCTGCATGACACCCTCCTGCTCTGTTTTTAATAAGCTATAATGATAGCAAAAAATGCTGCCCTTTAGTGGCATACAGGAAGTGGCTGTTGTACTCCATTAGTGCCCCACTGGTGCCAAGCTATTTCTAACACTTCTGCATGACACCCTCCTGCTCTGTTTTTCATAAGCTATAATGATAGCAAAAAATGCTGCCATTTAGTGGCATCCTAAAAGTGGCTGTTGGACTTCATTATTGTCCCACTGGTGCCAAGCTATTTCTAGCACTTCTGCATGACACCCTCCTGCTCTGTTTTTAAAAAGCTATAATTATAGCAAAAAATGCTGCCATTTAGTGGCATACAAGAAGTGGCTGTTGTACTCCATTAGTGCCCCACTGGTGCCAAGCTATTTCTAACACTTCTGCATGACACCCTCCTGCTCTGTTTTTAATAAGCTATAATAATAGCAAAAAATGCTGCCATTTAGTGGCATACAAGAAGTGACTGTTGGACTTCCATTAGTGTCCCACTGGTGCAAATCTATTTGCAGCACCTCTGCATGACACCCTCATGCACATTTTGCTACGCTAATTTTATAGCAAACTCAGGGAATTCCTTGCTGCATTTGATCATTTGGAGGGATAGAAAGTGAGGCTTCCTTTACTGTCCTGGTACCCACAGAACACAGCCACTGTACCCACCTGTCCACTTTTGCCACGCTATTTAATTTGCCCAAAGAGCTGACTCTTTTTCTGCCTTCCTAAAATTGTCTGTAATACTAAGTTAGTGTTCCTTTGCTGCCAAGAAAGGTACAACACATGTGCATTCCACACTACTTTCCATTTCTGGAATACAATTATTAAAAGCAGGTAGTCCAGCCAATCTGTGACGAAGGTGCAGGCGTGGATATAATGTAGCCTGCATCCAATGATGGTTCTCTCGATGTCTGACAGCTCAACAATACCATCTGTTTCCACTTCCAAAACAAGTGATGACCTGCCAATCACACTCCCTGTTGCGTGTAAAGGGGTGGAAGTTCAGTGTGAAAAACCATGTGAGACTGCTGTCCCCAGTCACAGAGGATGAAGAGCACGCAGATGCACTTGATGGGGCAGGCGATGGTTGCACAGGCACGCTAGGCCGCCTTGTAGCACAGTGAAATTCACATTGCGACTTTTGCTTCATTTTAAGTCATGTACAGGGTGGGCTCCCCAGTATGCAGCAAAACCAGGCAACAGGAAAAGGACTCTAGGCAGTTGGATTGATAAATGATTGTTTAACTTTACCAAAACAAACAATAAGAACCATACATACAATTTAAATAATTGAGCAATCTATTCTGTTGCTTACTACCTGCTAATCCCTCTGCGTAGCAGTAATTGTGTGTTTGTGCATATTTGTGTGTGTGTGTGTGTGTGTGTGCGAACATGACTTACCAGTGGCGCATCACAAGAGCTTCCCAGTTATCTATGTAAACATAGACAAAACACATTACCCCCCCTGAATAACCTTGTTAGCTGAAGCCTCACAGATAAGGCAGATGATAACAGTGTGAATGCAAACCACACAGCTCTGCAACACAGTCATGGAAATCTTGAAAATCAACAGTCAATGCAAACATGTGTCGCTGTCCCTCTATTATTTAAACTGTACGTGACAATTTGACAGTGCAGAGGCAGCAAGTCTTATTGTCTATAAATAGTCGGCCTACCCAGAACAGATAGGTGTTTTGCTAATAAAACAAAGTGTTGTTTTCTGGGCATTATTGTCTGGGCACGGCCTACCGTACCCGGGTACTGTGATGTCCAGTTGCCAGAAATACAGACTTTACGCTCCTCTCACAGTAAGCAGTAAAGACAGCACCGTAAGAATGTTGGTCTGTGGCACAGGATGCTGCTCACTGGCATTACGGTGCTCCTCACCAAACTCCAAAATGACTCCCCTCACAATTGAACGAAGTGTTTCCGCGGTGGCTCCTTGCTGTGACACACACCTTTAGCTTTTCCTTCTGTTTATAGACAGCATCTCCAAGTCGACACCCGAAGAGCAATTTCTCCTCCACGTCTAAGTGTGGAGAGGCAGCTAGTGCGCATGCGTGTGCCGATTTACCCCAGCCACAGCCTAACTACAGTGTTTCGCCTAGTGAGTATGCTCAGCCTGACTGTGCCATTCCTGAGGCTAAGTCTTCATTTCGGGATACAGCGCATGCTCCCACACTTAGTGCAAAAATCCTCTTTGCACAGGTACTTGCATTCCGTGCCGGGTCTAAGTCCTGTTTTGTGACTAGACACCATGCTAAAGCTGATAGTCTTTTTTCAGAGACTGTATTTCATGCTACTGAGCATGCTCAGGCACTTACTGCTTCAGAGACTATGGCCGGTAATGAACTCTTTGGCCCTGCCCCTGATGTGGGGGGCCCATAAAGACCACAGGGCATCATGTGTCCTGATGATGTGGCCAGGCCACTCCCAAATGGCTTGCAGAGGCCCGCCCTATGACTTGTCACCTCATTATTGATGGTCAGACGATGACTGGTGAGGTGTTTGTGTCGTGGCAGCCATGAGGTTATTATTGAAGTTGCGGTTCCAAATAGGACGCTAGTTATGCCACTCATGACGTGTCACTCTGCTTTTGTCTCCAGGAGGTGCATTGTGATCCACCCTGGTTTGGGGCGGCCCCAGGTTATAAAATGGGCTGGAGCCAACAAGGAGGTGCGCAGTCTTCTATTATGCTCCGAAAGAGCACACCTCCATGTGTTGAACCCATTGCGGCTTTAGGCCAGAGGTAGGCAGGGATAGGGCGTCGATCCAGGTCTGCCACCACAGTTGGTAACGCAGAACGGTTAAGACCAGCTCCTGTCCTACAAGTCCTGCTTGTGCAGCCCAGTGGCATTAACAGGCCTGCTGCTGCTGATGCACCTGCTGTCCAGAGGTGTGGCCCCAATGCACACGGTCAGCGTACTGAATGGCCCCTGTGATGTTAACAGGGAGTTCCTGGGCTGGGTGGGCGTGTGGACCCTGTGACGCTAACAGGGCTCCCAGTCTCCAGATCCGAGTGGCGTCTAACTCGGTTCAGGCTACTATTAGTTTCATAGCCACACAGCTCTGTATCCTCCACCTAACCTTCCAGTTGCCAACCTCTCCTTTTCCATCTGGGAGCACGGTGGACACTGGCTGCTGATGAGGATATATACCTTTCTCTTTCTTTTCTTATTAATTTTCGTTATATAGCGATAACATAGTATATACCACCTTATCCAAATCTGCCAGTCCCACCGTAACAGATGGTGTTTCTTCAGCAAATGTTACTTTTGCTTAACCACCAAACCCACGGACAAAAACTTTTTTCCCCTTTCCGACACACCTGTTCCCCTTTCCACCAGCATCTGTCCTTTTTCAACTCATTTTGTATATGACCAAAAGTGCAACTCTGCAGGGACACCGTACTCAATGCCATCTCAGCACAGCAGCCAGCCCTCGGTCCCTCAGATGTGGACAAGTAAAAGACCATTTCCTCCTATCCATGACAAAGCGTTGAGATTCACTCTGTGCAGCACTGGTGTTTAGTGGAAAAGCAGATCGAAGATTGCGTACCACCTTCTGCAGATACTCCTGTATACGTGCGTCCCTTTCTATGGCAGGAATTATTTCGCCAAATTTTGTCTTGTACCGGGGATCTAACAGTGTGGCAACCCAGTAGTTAGCATTACTTCGAATTCGTACAATCTGAGGGTCATGTTGTAGGTAGTGCAGCAAGAAGGCGCTCATGTGTCTTGTGCATCCAGGAGGACCAAGTCCTTGGTGTGTTGGTGGCAGAGAGGTGAGAATCGTGCCTCCTTCCTCTGCCCTCTCCCCCCAACCTCACACAACCGAAATGTGAGCAAGCTCTCACTCATCTGCTGAGTCTTCCATGCCCATCGCCAGTTCGTCCTCCATTTCTTCATGGGCTCCTGCACCTTCCTCAACACTTTTTGCTGATACTATGCGCCCTTGTTAATCCCTCTCCCCCACCATGACTGCCGCCTAGGTGCCGCTGACCATCTGGGCCTTGTAGATCTTGTTATCCCTTCTGCATATGACTCCTCCTGTACTTCCTCCCCTTCCTCTTGTCCCAACACCTGACTCTGAATAATGCTTACAGTGTTCTCCATCATGTAGATGACCAGAATTGTCACGCTGAGAATGGCATTGCCAGTGCTAAACATCTTCGTCGACATTTGTAAACTGTTTAGAAGGGTACATAGGTCCTTGATCTGACACCACTCCAGCAGCGTAATCTGCACCACCTCTTGATCAAGTTAGGCCAGGCTATATGTCATAACGTATTGCAGCAGGGTTCGGCGGTGCTGCCACAAACGCTGCAACATGTGCAGATTCAAATTCCTGCGTGTCGGCACATCGCATTTTAGGCGTTTAACCACCAGACCTATAGACTTCTGGAGCGACGAAAGTTGTTGAGCTGCTGTGTGCGAACGATGGAAGTGAGCACATAGCGAGCGTGCCCACTGCACAAGGCCATGTAGGCCGGCATGGGGTTTTAAAAATTGCTGGAGAATTAGATTCAACACGTGACACACAAGGCACGTGTGTCACATTGTCACGGCGAAGAGCTGCACCCATGTTTGCATCATTGTCACACTCGGCCTTCCCTGGCTGCTGGTTGAGTGGAGACAACCATTGATGAAACTTGGTCTCCAGAGCTAACCGGCCACAACTTCTCAGCGGTGTGACTCACATTTCTCATACATTTCAAAGTAAACATTTGACCGCATGATGGCATTGAGCTCTGCTGCCAGCATAGTAAGGAGGAGGTGTGTGGTTTTCCTTGTGCGCAATTAAAAGGAAGGGTGCCCTGACCACACAGGGTTTGGGCCGAGGTGAAGGACCCACACGAGGTTGAGGAGGCAGAAACAGTGTATTAACTTCTACATACAGAGGAAGGATTGATACAACTCGTGGGGACAGCAAGACTTGTACACCAGACCCTTCTCCATCTCTCCCCATAGTAACCCATTGCCCAGTCAGCGACATGTAACGCCCCTGTCCATGCTTACTGGGCCAAGTATCCGTGGTGAAATGCACCCTGTCACACAGTTTCTCAAGAAGCGGTGTTGTTTGGTGCGACCTGCTGGTGTAGCGCGTGCACGCCTTTGTTGGAGAAGGAGTGGCGCCTGGGCATCGGCTCTTGGGGCACTGCGATGGGCATAAGGTCTCGGTTAAAAAGGTTGGAAAGGAAGCATTTTGGTAGCCAACAGTTTGCAGATGCTGAAAGTCAAGCTCTAAGCCATGTCATGCCCTTCTAAAAGCATGTAAAACACAGCAAGGGGACTCCAACCACAGTCTCCCTCATTTCCCTTAATTGGGCCACACACACCCCACTTGACTGGCATCAGTTGACCCCCATTTTCAAGATGAAAAAGATGCTTTGCATGAAGCACTCTCAAAAATACGCGTGCCTTTCACCTCCCCTGGCTGAGCCAGGGGAAGAAAAGTCCTCTGAGAGCCATGACTTGTTCATCTTGGTTCTTTTTTCAAAACCGAGGGGACTCCAACCACAGTCTCCCTCATTTCCCTTAATTGGGCCACACACACCTCACTTGACTGGCATCAGTTGACCCCCATTTTCAAGATGAACAAGATGCTTTGCATGAAGCACTCTCAAAAATACACGTGCCTTTCGCCTCCCCCGGCTGAGCCAGGGGAAGAAAAGTCCTCTGAGAGCAATGACTTGTTCATCTTGGTGAACGTTAGTCTGTCCACATTGTCAGTGGACAGATGCGTGTGCTTAGCTGTCAGCACACCCCCAGCAGTACTGAGGACACGTTCCGAGAAAACGCTGGCTGTGGGACACAACAAGATCCCCAAGGCGTACGTGGTGAGCTCAGGCAATTTATCCAGATTGGAAGCCTAAAATGAGCAGGGCTCAAGTTGCACAGTAATGGCATGGACGTTCCCTTGCATATACCCATATCTGTGTCTCCTCCTCTTTTTCCTTGTCCAGCTCCTTTGTTTTCGCATGAGTATATGTCCTTGTCACTTTCCCATGTGTTTGTGTTGTGTTGTGAGTTGTTTGTCACCTTTTGGACACCTTTGAGGGTGTTTTCTAGGTGTTTTTATGTGTTTGTGATTGCCTGCCATTGTTTCCTATGCGGTTCGAGTTCGGTTCGTCTTACGTTCACCGAACCGAACTCGAACGGGACCACCGTTCGACGAACCGAACTCGAGCCGAACCACGGCCGGTTCGCTCATCTCTAGTTAGGACCATTTCTATGACTTGAAATTTTAGTTGAGCTACTGTGTGACCTGCTTTGTTGAAATGATATTGTACCGCCCCGGGGCTCGGCCGGCTGCCGAGCCGCTCGGATCCGTGCTCATCGGTGGGTGGCTCGAGCTCTTCCATGGACCCAGGGGGTCACATCGCTCTGAAAGGGGACTGGCGCTACATGTAGGGACTTCAGTGGGGAGGTCCACGGCCGGAGCCGCGGTGGTTTGCAGGGGATTTAAGTTTGTGACGCCACCCACGGGTTGTGGTGAATTGATGGACACCACCGCTGCCGTTGACTAGGCTCCCGGGGATGGTGTTGCGCAGCTTGGTGTTAACCCCCTCCGTGGGTAGGGGGATGATGGTCCCAGGGTCCCAAGGGTGGTGCTGAGGCGAGGGGATGGATGCTGGCTGGGGTGCTGGTGCGGTGCGGCGCGGTGCATGGCCCAAAGGCACTGGTTTACTCACTATGATAAAACACGCTGGAGTCTCTGGTAAACCAAACGGGATGGTGAACGGTGCACGCAGCCGGCCGCAGCCTCCCCTTAACAGGTTGGTGGTTTCCGCCTTTCTCCTGCACCTTTTAAAGGGGAACGTTATGACTCTTATGCTTAAGCAATGGTAGTCTGCTCTCTGGTCTGTTGTGCGTCAGAAGAGCCCTGTTTGCCCGCAGACGCTGGCCTTCTGGGTCCCTATGCAATGGCGGTGGCTTTACCCTAATGGTTGGGCTGTTGTCTTCAGTCGGGTCTTGTGTGGGAAAGGTCCTAAAGTCCAGTCCTCAGTTGATTTGATTTAGCCTAGTTGTTTCTGGGCCTCGTACTGGGTCTGAGTACCCCTCCTGGTGCTCCGGTTTCCAATCGGTTCCTCGGTTCTGTACTGGCGGGCCACCGCCCGACCCCGATCCCTACGGTTCCATCGGCTGTAATCACAGCTCCTGCAGGCAGCCACCACCATCTGCCTCTTTGCCAAAGGTGCCTGGGCTCCAACCCAGACAGCTCGTGTAGACTTTGGCAGGCCTGAGGACAGGTCTGCCCTTGAACTTGACTCTCCTCACTCTCTGTCAAAGCTCATCTCACGACTCACTGTTTTCCTGCCTCCGGGCCTGTGAACTCCTCGGGGGGCGGAGCCAACCGCCTGGCTCTGCCCCCCTGGTGTGAACATCAAACCCAGAGGGTGGTGACAAAGGTTTGTAGGTTGGCTGCTGTCACCTTTCTAAGGGGAGGGGGGGTGTGTGTACATGGGACGACCTGACTAGTCCAGGGCGTCACAATATGGTAGGGGTAATAGTACATTTTTGCACCTGATGGTAGATTTGTGCTTAGATATGCAGATATGTTGGGTAGTTTTCCCAACATATACAGTAAGAGATCACGTGGACATTTAATTAAATAGACAACATTAACCCCTTAACAACCGGGGGCAGTCATATTACATCCCTGCGGTCATAGTGTTAATCCCCAACGGTGGCCGTGGCCAGCCAGGGGGATCCACGCACATGTCAGCTGATTTGTAGAGCTGACATGTGTGCCTTGCAGGCGTGAGTGGAATTGCTATACACCCATACCTGGTAATCCCTTAAATGGCGCTATCAAAATGTGACAGCGCCATTTTAATGGTGATCGCGGTAGATCTGTACTCACTGGCCTCCACCGGAAGTCACGTGACGTGATCACTTGGATCTGATGGCTGTCATGATAGCAAAGGGTCATGTGATGACTCCTCTAGCTCACATGACTCAGGTCCAGTAACAAGCAGCTGAGTACTGCAGGTTACAAGAGATGAGCATTTCTCATGATCTGAGTGGTGCTGCTCTGATTGGGAGAAATGAATGAGCGATCAGACTGCTGATCCAAATAGACCCCTTGGGGGACTTGCAAAATAAAAAAAAGTTTAAAAAGTTTTAAAAAAGTAAAAAGAAAAATTTAAAAAAAATAAAAGTTCAAAATCACCCCCTTTTGCCCCATTGGAATTTAAAGGGTTAATTTTTTAAAAAAAAAATATATATATATACACATATTTGGTATTGCCACAAACAGCTACTGGCTGCAGCCCCAAGCCATGTGCTATCTTGGCTGTGTAACAAATTATAAGAGACCCATACGGCCTTTTAAAAGTATTTAAATAAATATTTGAAAAAAAAGGCGTGTGGTCCCTCCCAATTTTGATACACAGCCAAGATAAAACGCTCAGCCAAGAACTGGTATTTTCAGTCTGGGGAGGCAAATAGTTATTGGCTCCTCCAGCCTACAAATAGCAGCTCGCAGCCGCCTCGGAACTGTTGTATCCATTAGATGCCACAATTCCGGTGCTTTACCCGGCTCATCCCGATTGCCCTGGTGCAGTTGCAATCAGGGTAATATTAGGGATTAATGACAGGAGTTTATTTAGGTGGCTAGTTAAACACAATGGCCTAAATTCATTATTTATAGGGTTTTTAAAGTAATTTTGACTTTATGTCTTTTGGTACTAGTTGCCAGTTCTTGTGCCAAATTTATCAAAATGGTGCATATTATTTATGTAATTGGTGCTGTGATGCAGTAAAGGGTATGGTGAATGATGGAAGCTGTATTCCTCCTTACATGTGCCTTTTGCACTGGTGAGCAGCAGAGAGGAGGTTAATCTCTGGCCTGGATCTTCTCCGCTAGTTCAGGTTTTGAGGCAATGCCTGATGTGCACAGGTGCATGATTAGCACAGCATAAATAGACAGCGAGGACTTCTCAGCGTGACACTGGTTGGGCGGGAGAACTGAAGTAGTTTGTCTGTGTGAAGGAAAAAGAAACCTATATCTGAATGGATTTGGTATGTCCTGGACTTTTTGCGATGGTGAATACCAAGCTGGACTTTTTCCTTTTGTATCCCTGCTCTGAAGTAAGACTGTACTCTTATGTTTGCTTTGTCAAGTGTGAATAAAACACTGACCCTTTTTTTGGACTGAAGACCTAAGTATGCCTCTTTACTGTTGCACCAAATATTACAACTTTTTAAAGAGATGCAAGGGATGAAGTAGGTAAAAAAAACCTGAAATTGCTAGATTTTGCCCACAAACTGTAACAAAAAAAACCTGATGAGCTAATATGAAATAGAATTTTAAAAAGTCGCACCACATAGAATGGGGAGCAAACAAAAATGGACGAAATACAAAAAGCTAGAAAAAAAACCTAAGTAAAGTCAATGATCAAATATAGCCTGCTGTCAGAACCACAAAAACAATATTAGCAGGAGTTCCCCAGCAGAAAAACAATTTTAACATAAAGCCACTATAGAGACTTTTCCCAGCTGTCCCACACAGCCAAGATTGTTGGAGTTTCTCCACATAGCAATAATTTTAACAAAAGGGTCTCTACATAGCCTGTTTTCAGAGTTGATACCCATAGCCGAGATTGGCAAAGTTACCCCACAGAGCAACAATTTTTTTTTAAAATGCACCTACAGGGCCTGTTCTCCCAGTTGACCCATACAGTCAAGATTTTTAGAGTTCCCCTACATAGCAACAATTTTAACAATTGGAACGTACATAACCTGTTTAAGAGTTGATCTACAGTACACAGCTGAGATTGTTAGAGTTCCCCTACAGAATGACAAGTTTAACAAAAGGACACTAGAGAGCCTATTTTCCCAGTTGATTCACACAGCCAATATGGATATAATTCCCCAAAAGAACATTAATTTTAAACTCTTCACGACACATGACATACTTGGTATGTCATGGATCGTGTGAGGTTAATCCCCGCCGCCTGCTGTGGGGAGTCCACAGCGATCCGCACATATGTGAGCTGATTTCAACTGCTGACATGTGTGCCTGCCAGGAGCGAAAGGAATTCCTATCCACCCAGGCCTATTAACCACTTACATCTCGCTGTCAAATCTGACAGTGAGATGTAACCACGCACCGCGGTAAGTATTAACTTACCCAGTGCCATCAGAAGTCACATGACATGATCACATGACTTCTGGTGGTTGCCATGGTAACACAGTGTCATGTGATGACTCCTGTAGCTATCATGAGTCACTTTCTCTCAGTGCCGGCAGACTGCCATGTGTGAGAGTAAAGCAGCTTTTCTCCAGATCTCAGCTGTGTAGCTGTGATCTGGAGAAATGGAAGACCTATCAGACAGCTGATCCTTATAGCCAACTAGGGGTACTAGTAAAATAAAAAAAAAGTTAAAAAAAAAGATTTAAAGTTCAAATCACCCCCCGTTTGGCCCATTGAAAATTAAAGGTTTAAAAAAATATGCACATATATGGTATCGCCGCATTCAGAAACACCTGATCTATCAAAATGTAAAATCAATTAATCTGATGGGTAAATGGCGTATAGGCAAAAAAATTCCAAACGCCAACGTTTTTTGGTTGCCACAATCTTTGCACGAAATGCAATAACAGGCGATCAAAACGTAGCATCTGTGCAAAAACATCAGCTCGAGACACAACAAATAAGCCATCACTGACACATAGACCCCGAAAAATGAGAACACTACGGGGTTTGGAAAATGTCGCAAAAAGTGTGCCACTTTGTGAATTTTTTTAACCCCTTAGATACAAGGAAACCTATACATGTTTGGTGTCTACAAACTCGTACTGATCTGAGACATCCCACCAACACATCAGCTTTACCATATAGGGAACGCGGTGAATAAAATATCCCAAAACTATTGTGCACTCACACTTTTTTTGTAGTTTTTCCACACTTGAAACTTTTTTGCTGTTTTCCAGTACACTATATGGTAAAACTTATGGTTTAATTTAAAATTACAGCTTGTCAGGCAAAAAACAAGCCTTATATGGCAAGATTGACAGAAAAATAAAAAGTTACGACTCTCAGAAGGGCAGCAAAAAAAAAACAAAACAGAAAAACGGAAAATCGCCCAGGGGTGAAGGGGTTAACAAAAGACTCCTACAGACCCTGTCTTCCCAGTTAACCAACACAGTCAAGATTGTTAGAGTTCCCCCACAGAGCAACAATTTTAAAAAAGGTCCCTGTATTGCCTATTTTCAGAGTTTACCCAGACAGCTAAGATTAGCAGAGTTCCCAAACAATGCAATGCTTTAAAGAAATGCCCCTACAAAGCCTGTTAACAGTTGACCCATACAGCCAAAATTGTTGTAGTTCCCCGACAGAGCAACACATTTTAAGAAAAGTCCCCTACATAGCTTGGTTTCCCAGATGACCCACCCGGCCAAGATTAGCAGACTTCACCCACAGAGTAACAATTTTAACGAAAGCCTGTTTTCCCAGATGATCCACAGAGCCAAGTTTGACAGTTTCCCCACAGAGCAACAAGTTTAACATAAGGCCCTTACATAGCCTGTTTTCACTTTTGACCCACACAACTAAAACTGGTAGAGTTCATCCACAGAGCAACAATTTAGAAAAAAGGTTCCTACAGAGCTTGTTTTTAGAGTTGAGCAACAGACTCAAATTTGCTAGAGTTTTCCCACAGAGCAACTATTTTAACACAAGGCTATATAGCCTGTTTTCACAGTTGACCACAAAGCCAAGATTATCAGAATTCCCCCACAGAGCACAATATTTAACAAAAGGCTCATTCAGTGCCTTTTTCCCAGTTGAACCCCACAGCCAAGATAGGCAGAGTTCTCCAACAGAGCAACAATTTTAACAAAAGGATCCTTCATAGCCTGTTTTCAGAGTTGACTCACACAGTCAAGATTAGCAGAGTTTCCTTGCAGAGAAAAAAGTTTAATAAAATGCCCTTTAAAAAGACCCCCACATAGCATGTTTTCAGAGTTGACTCACACAACCAAGATTGTTACAGTTCCCCCAGAGAATAATAATTTTACTAAAATGACCCTTCATAGCTTGTTCTCCCAATTGGCCCACTGAGCCAAGATTGGCAGAGTTCCCCCACAGAGAAAAAAGGTCCCTACAGAGTTTGTTTTCCCAGTTGTCCCACAGTTGTCACAACCTTTTTAAAATAACATAAAATAAAAAAAAGAAGAACTTGAACCTGGAGACGAAGGTCCACTGGAGAAGAAGGTGGAGGCGGACATGGCGGTGTAGGGGGAAGATGGGGAGAAGTAAGTAGACAACACTTTTTTTATTAATTAATTATTATTATTATTAGTATTATTATTATTGTGACAATTATTATTGTTATTATGTTTAAATAAGGGGGGCCCAAAACCATTGTGAATGGCAAAAAGAGTATACTAATGGCTGGGTATGACTGATATACAGAAGTTCTCTAGTCAGTTGGATAAGTCATGTGTGTCCATGACTGGTTCATTTTAATGAATGTGAGCTTTCCCACATTGATTGTAGACAGGCAGATACGTCTGTCTGTGATCGCACCCCCTGCTAGGCTAAACATACTTTCCAACAGTACACTTGCCGCAGGGCAGGCAAGCGCCTCTAAGGTGTAAATGGCAACCTCAGGATATGTCTAATTTGGAGGCCCAGAAGTTAAAAGGGGCAGAGCCATCACTCAGTACAGATAGATGTGTGGACAAGTACCCATCCACCATGTTGCTGAAATGCTGCCTCCTGCTAATATGCATCATATGCCCATAAGCACCAGTAGGCTGTTATATATAGCATTCTAGAATACTGTATAAAAGTGCTCATGCCGCTCTGTAGAATGGAAAAAAGACCTTTATTATGCTTACATGGGGGGCGGTCAGGTCCAATTGAACATCGCTGCTCTCCGTCTGGTGCCTCCTCTGTCTTATGCATTCACTGTCCTCCTTCCCTTCCCAGCCCTGTGTGGATGACGTAGGATGTCTTCTATTTTGCTCCTGCACATGTGCACTTTGATCTGTCCTTCTGAAAGCAGAGGAAAGTAATATCATGCGCAGGCACGAGGAAAGGTCAAAGACTGCCAATGCATGTGCTCTACTATACTTTGATCTGTTCTCAGCACGGCAGATCAAAGTGCCCATGCAGTGTAATGGGAGCCTCTGTGTGGATGACGTAGAATGCATCATCCATACTGGGCTCGGAAGGACGACAGTGACTACACAATATGGAGGAAGTGCTGGACCCGAGCGCAGCGATGCCTTTTGGAGCTGATCACAGCCAGGTAAGTATAATAAAAGTCATTTTTATGCTCTAGAGAGCGGCCTGCACATTTATATACAACATTCTAGAATGCTGTATATAAGGGCTTACTGGTCCTGGCTGCAGCGCATAAGGGAAAAACCTGAAGACAGGTTTCCATTAAAAAAAAGGCACTTAGGTAGCATAGTTAGGGAACAGAAGGAAATTTTAAATTAAAATGTATTAAAAAAGAGATTATGATGTTAAATAGACAGACACTTAGGATTAAAATAGATGTTAGTTTCTGACCACGCCTTATTTATTGCCAGAAAGAAAGAAATATGATGGCATTGGCCCCTTGAAAAATTATTATAATAATATATTAGTAAAGGACAGAGTGAAGGCTGAGATGTGAAACATACACTTTTACCCTTATTCCCCAATGAACTTCCTTTGCAAAGGTATCATTCAGCAAGGCAAAAATCAATGTTCACCTCCCAATATGACTAATTTAACACAGGAAGAAGTACAAATCTGTCTAAGCATATTAAATATTGAAAAAGCCATTGGGCCAAATAGCATTAATTCACAAATATTGAGGGTGTTAAGCGAAATAATTGACAGATCACTGTATCTGATCTTCTTAGATTCTCTTGTAACAGAGTCAAGCGGGCTTTACACGCTATGAGATCGCTACAGCGATCTCGTTGGGGTCACGGATTTTGTGACGCACATCTGGCCGCTGTAGCAATGCTGTTGCGTGTGACATCTATGAGTGATTTTGCATCGTCGCAAAAACGTGCAAAATCGCTCATCGGCGACATGGGGGTCCATTTTCAAATATCGTTACTGCAGCAGTAACAAATTTGTTCCTCATTCCTGCGGCAGCACACATTGCTCCGTGTGACACCGCAGGAATGAGGAACCTCACCTTACCTGCCTCCTGGCCACAATGCGGAAAAAAGAAGGTGGGCGGGATGTTCGTCCCGCTCATCTCCGCCCATTCACTTTGATTGGGCGGCGGTTCAGTGACGCTGCTGTGACATTGCTGGGAAGCTGAACGAACCGCCCCCTTAGAAAGGAGGCGGTTCGCCAGTCACAGCGACATCGCAGGGAAGGTAAGTAGTGTGATGGGTCCGGGCGATGTTGTGCGACACGGGCAGAGATTTGCCCGTCTCGCACAACCGACGGGGGCGGGTACGCACGATGGCAATATCGGTACCGATATCGCAGTGTGTAAAGCGGCCTTCAGTGCCCTAAAACTGGAGGATGGCTGACGTGGTTGCAATATTTAAGAAAGGTAAGAAAATGAATCCAGGCAACTACCACCCAGTAAGTCTGACATTAGTGATGTGCAAAACTTTTGAGGGCATTATAAGAGATGACATGGAAAAATATATTGCAGAGAATATATTAACTGACAACCATCATGGATTCATGATGAGTCATGTCTAACCAACATGCTTGGTTTTTATGAGTAGAGATGAGCGAACTTTTGGAAGTTTGATTTGGCAGGTACAGTCAAACCTTAAAAAGTTTGGTTTGTGACCCCGACTTGATCCAAACCTCAATGGAAGTCTGTCATTGGGCAGTGTGTGGCTCCACGCACATGATGCCAGCCATAAGCAGAACGCTAGCAGGAAAGAGTGAGAGGGGTTTTTCAATTATTTTCTGTGTGTGTATGTGCATACTACATCTGTGCAAGCCTTTCAAACACTCTAAGCAACTCACACAGGGCTGAGCATCACTCCTACCAATGCACAGCGCTGCTAACTTGACTGGTTTGCACTCATAAATCACTCAAACTTTGAACCAAACTTTGTTTTTTTGGTAATTGGTATCTGAACCAGAACTCTAAACATCGAACCTTAGGTTCGCTCATCTCTATTTATAAGGAATTAAGTGCAAATCTGGATATTGGAAATGCGGCTGATGTGATATGCCTGGACTTTGCAAATAAATTTTATACTGTACTACATAACAGCCTTAAGTCAGGTAAGGAATTGGCTAACAGACAGGAAAAAAAGAGTCGTCGGAAATAGAGATGAACAAACTTGTGAAGGTTCGGTTCGAGTTCACCGACTTTCCCACAATTCGACAAACTGTTCGACGAACATATCTGAACATTATTGAATTCATTGTGAGGCAAAACTTACGTGTTATTAAGTGCTGGTGTTAGTAAGGGTTGGGGGGGCTGGTTTTATTAAGGGCTAAAGGCCCCATCACACTATGCAACATCGCTAGCAACATCGCTGCTAACGAACAACTTTTGTGACGTTGCTAGCGATGTTGCTGTGTGTGACATCCAGCAACAACCTGGCCCCTGCTGTGAGGTCGTTGGTTGTTGCTGAATGTCCTGGGCCATTTTTTAGTTGTTGCTGTCCTGCTGTGAAGCACAGATCGCTGTGTGTGACAGCGAGACAGCAACAACTAAATGTGCAGGCAGCAGGAGCCGGCTTCTGCGGAGGCTGGTAACCAATGTAAACATCGGGTAACCAAGAAGCCCTGTCCTTGGTTACCCGATATTTACCTTTGTTACCAGCCTCAGCCGCTCTCACTGTCAGTGCCGGCTCCTGCTCTGTGCACATGTAGCTGCAGGACACATCGGGTTAATTAACCCGATGTGTGCTGTAGCTAGGAGAGCAGGGAGCCAGCGCTAAGCATTGTGCGCTGCTCCCTGCTCTGTGCACATTTAGCTGCAGCACACATCTGGTAATTAACCCGATGTGTGCTGTAACTAGGAGAGCAGGGAGCCAGCGCTCAGTGTGCGCTGCTCCCTGTTCTCTGCACGTGTAGCTCCGTGCACTTTAGGTAAATATCGGGTTGGTTACCTGTGTACCCTGGCTACGTGTGCAGGGAGCCAGCGCTGGCAGCCTGAGAGTGGCGTACGCTGGTAACCAGGGTACATATCGGGTATCCAAGCAAAGCACTTTGCTTAGTAACCCGATGTGTACTCTGGTTACTATGCACAGCGTCGTTACACGGGTCGCTGGTGGCTGGTCGCTATGGTAATCTGCCTGATTGACAGCTCACCAGCGACCATGTAGCGACGCACCAACGATCTCTGCCAGGTTGGATCGCTGTTTGGATCATTGGTGCGTCGCTATGTGTGACGGGACCCTAAGCGCTTCTATGACTATAAACACAGCTATAAACGCAAGGGGTGGGTAGTACAACCACGTGTACAGGAAGAGGATTCCTTGTGTTGGTAAACACAGAAGAGTGGATCCTCCCAGAACCGCCACCCCTACTTCCACCTCCTGTCCAGCGCCATGTCCGGACGGGAGGTGGACGCAGCTGCGAAATCAAAAGTGAACAGTAGAAAAAAAAATATATCATATTCCCCTGTCTGCAGACTCCCGACATGTCCACTCCCAGCTCCTCTTCCCGATACCGCCATCCCCGCTCCGGCTGTGTGCAGACTCACTGGACACGTCTGATGGCTGCAGGACCTGGCGATGATCAGCTGATGTGGTCACCTGATGGAATCAGCTGACAGTATAAGTGCATCGGTTGGGCCATCTTTTTACTGCCTGGATGGCTTAAACTATCAGCTGATGCCGTTAGGAGACTTCATCAGATGATTACCTGCAGCTCCTGCAGCGATCAGATGGGAGTCTGCACTGAAGTGAGTAGTTTTTTTTTTTTTGCACTGATGCATCAGCTGATTGTATAAAAGCCGTTTATACAATCAGCTGATGTGTCATGTGATTCAGGCCCTTGTACCTGACAAATCATCTGATCGGTATGCCTTCCAGCAAACCGATCAGATGATATTGGATCTGGATTGTACGGCGCGGGACCCTTGACCCAGGATTACTGCGTTGGGGGGTTCTTTATTTCCATAAAGATGGAGTCACTAATTGTGTTGTGTTTTATTTCTAATAAAAATATTTTTCTGTGTATTGTGTTTTTCTTAATCTGTACTAGAAATTCATAGTGGCCATGTCTAATATTGGCGTGACACCATGAATTTCGGGCTTAGGGCCAGTTGATAATATACAGCTAACCTTAACTCCATTATTACCCAGCAAGCCACCCGTCACCAGGGCAGCTTGAAGAGTTGGATACATCGCCAGAAGATGGCGCTTCTATGAAAGCGCCATTTTCTGGGGCGGCTGCAGACTGGAATTCTCAGCGGGGGTGCCCAGAAAGCTTGGACACCCTGTGCTGTGGATTCAAATCACTAGCTGCCTTGTTGTACCTGGCTGGACACAAAAATTGGGCGAAGCCAAAGTAATTTTTTTTTAAAATTATTTCATGAAATTCGTGAAATAATTAAAAAAAAAGGGCTTCCCTATATTTTTGGTTCCCAGCCGGGTACAAATAGGCAGCTGGGGGTTGGGGGCAGCCCGTAGCTGCCTGCTGTACCTTGCTAGCATACAAAAATATGGCAAAGCCCACGTCATTTTTTGGGGGGGCAAAAAACTCCTGCATACAGTCCTGGATGGAAAAAGGAAGGAAGGGAGCCAGCACTGCTTATGAATTGCATGCAACAATGAAGACATAAAAAGTGTAATATTCACAAATTCATTCCTACTGTAACAATTCAATGAGATTTTTTGCAAATCATTGATCAATGATTTGAGCCCCCCTGCCCCGTCATGGCAAATCTCTATAGGGGGGACCCTAATGCTATATTATAAATTATTATTGTACCATAAAGGTCTCATATAATGAGCAGGACCATATGAAAACACCACTTACCCGAGACATGTCTGAACCGCTCCCATGTTGCCAGGACTGACAACCGCGAATAAAGGCAGCCCAGGTGCCAGTGTGTGTGGCAGAGCCACACACACCAGCACAATGTCAGGACTAGCCCTCACAGTGCCAGACCAGCAAACATGGATGAGGGCGGAATAAGGTTCAGGCAGGTGGTGTTTAAATAATGATGTCTGTGGAGCAGGAGGCGGTGGCTGTGTGTGAACAAGCACCAAACTGAATTTTGATGGCGACAGAAGGAATTTGCAAACCACACTGGGCATGCACGGCAAGGTGGCGATCAACCACTTGACCAGTAAACGAAAAAATCTCATTGAATTGTTACAGTAGGAATGAATTTGTGAATATTACACTTTTTATTTCTTCATTGTTGCATGCCATTCATAAGCAGTGCTGGCTCCCCTCCTTTTTCGTTTACTGGTCAGGTGGTTGACCGCCACCATGCCATGCACGCCCAGTGTGGTTTGCAAATTCCTTCTGTCGCCATCAAAATTCAGTTTGGTGCTTGTTCACACACAGCCACCGCCTCCTGCTCCACAGGCATCATTATTTAGACACCACCTGCCTGAACCTTGTTCCGCCCTCATCCATGTTTGCTGGTCTGGCACTGTGAGGGCCAGTCCTGACATTGTGCTGGTGTGTGTGGTTTTGCCACACACACTGGCACCTGGGCTGCCTTTATTCGCGGTTGTCAGTCCTGGCAGCATGAGAGCGGTTCAGACATGTCACGGGTAAGTGGTGTTTTCATATGGTCCTGCTCATTATATGAGACCTTTATGGTACAATAATAATTTATAATGTAGCGTTAGGGACCCCCCTATAGAGATGTGACGGGGCAGGGGGGCTCAAATCCTTGATCAATCATTTGCAAAAAATCTCATTGAATTGTTACAGTAGGAATGAATTTGTAAATATTACACTTTTTATTTCTTCATTGTTGCATGTCATTCATAAGCAGTGCTGGCTCCCCTCCTTTTTCGTTTACTGGTCAGGTGGCTGACCGCCACCATGCCGTGCATGCCCAGTGTGGTTTGCAAATTCCTTCTGTCACCATCAAAATTCAGTTTGGTGCTTGTTCACATACAGCCACCACCTCCTGCTCCACAGGCATCATTATTTAGACACCACCTGCCTGAACCTTATTCCGCCCTCATCCATGTTTGCTGGTCTGGCACTGTGAGAGCCAGTTCTGACATTGTGCTGGTGTGTGTGGTTTTGCCACACACACTGGCACCTGGGCTGCCTTTATTCGCGGTTGTCAGTCCTGGCAGCATGAGAGCGGTTCAGACATGTCACGGGTAAGTGGTGTTTTCATATGGTCCTGCTCATTATATGAGACCTTTATGGTACAATAATAATTTATAATGTAGCGTTAGGGACCCCCCCATAGAGATGTGACGGGGCAGGGGGGCTCAAATCATTGATCAATCATTTGCAAAAAATCTCATTGAATTGTTACAGTAGGAATGAATTTGTGAATATTACACTTTTTATTTCTTCATTGTTGCATGCCATTCATAAGCAGTGCTGGCTCCCCTCCTTTTTAGTCCTGGATGGAGTATGCTGAGCCTTGTAGTTCTGCTGCTGCTGTCTGCTCTCCTGCATACACTAGTGAATGGAGCATGCTGAGCCTTCTAGTTCTGCTCCCCCTGTCTCTCCCTCCAGCATACAGTCCTGGATGGAGGATGCTGAGCCTTGTAGTTCTGCAGCTGTTGTCTGCTCTCCTCCATACACTAGTAGATGAAGTATGCTGAGCCTTGTAGTTCTGCTCCCCCTGCCTCTCCCTCCAGCATACAGTCCTGGATGTAGGATGCTGAGCCTTGTAGTTCTGCAGCTGCTGTCTGCTCTCCTGCATACACTAGTGGATGAAGTATGCTTAGCCTTGTAGTCCTGGTCCCACTGCCTCTCCCTCCAGCATACAGTCCTGGATGGAGCATGCTGAGCCTTCTAGTTCTGCAGCTGTCTGCTCTCCTGCATACACTAGTGGAGAATGAAGAATATATTGAAGAAGGACTTTTTTTTTTTTACTCAACAATCTTTAAAAACGCATAAAAACGCAGTGAGCAAAAACGCAGCACAACGCAAAAAATGCATTTTTTGATGCATTTTTTAAGATGCGTTTTTGTGTGTTTTTTGTGGGAAAAAACGCACAAAAACGCAGCGTCAAAAAAATGCAGTTTGTGAACTTACCGTAAGCATGTCTATGACAATAAACGCAGCTATAAACGCAAGGGGTAGGTAGTACAATCACGTGTACAGGAAGAGGATTCCTTGTGTTGGTAAACAGAAGAGTGGATCCTCCCGGAACCGCCAGCCCTGCTTCCACCTCCTTTCCGGCGCCATGTCCAGATGGGAGGTGGAAGCAGCTGCGAAATCAAAAGTGAACAGTAGGAAAAAAATATCATATTCATCTGTCTGCAGACTCCCGAAATGTCCGCTCCCAGCTCTTCTTCCCGGTACTGCCATCCCCGCTCAGGCTGTGTGCAGGCTCCCGGGACACATCCGATGGCTGCAGCACCTGGCGGTGATCAGCTGATGAGGTCACCTGACAGCATCAGCTGATCGTATAAGTCCAGCGGTGAGGCCGTCTTTTTTACCGCCCGGCTGGCTTAAACTATCAGCTGATGCTGTCAGGTGACCGCTTCAGCTGATTACCGCTGGATCCTGCAGCGATCGGACTGCACAGAAGTGTGTAGTTTTTTTTTTTCTACTGATGCATCAGCTGATTGTATAAATGGCTTTTAGACAATCAGCTGATGTGTTATGTAATTCAGGTCCTTGAACACCTGACACAACATCTTATCGCTTTGCCTTTCAGCAAACCAAATCATATGATATTGGATCTGGATTGGAGATCGCGGGACCCTCAACCCAGGACTACAGCGGAGCGGGGGGAGCTCTTTAGTTCAATAAAGATGGAGTCACTAATTGTGTTGTGTTTTATTTCTAATAAAAATATTTTTCTGTATGTTGTTTTTTTTTTCTTTACGAGAAATTCATGGTGGCCATGTCTATTTTGGTCTGACACCATGAATTTCGGGCTTAGTACCATCTGAGAATACAAAGCTGGTATTAACCCCTTTATTACCCAGCGAGCCTCCACCATCACGGCCGCTGGACGAGCCGAATTAAGTGCCTGGAAATGGCGCTAAGAAACAATGCACCATTTCCAGGGGTGACTGTGGGCTGCAAAGAATCCCAGCCCCCAGCTGCCTGGCTTTACCTGACTGGCGATCAAAATATGGCGGGATCCCATGCATTTCTTTTTTAACTATTTATTTAAATAAATAAATGAATGGGCTTCCCTGTATTTTTATTGCCAGCCAAGGTAATGCCAGGCAGATGGGGGCGACAGCCCGTAGATGTCTGCTTTATCTGTGCTGAGAATAAAAAATACCACGGACCGCTGCGTCATTTTTTTTTAATGATTTAGTTTTACAGTACTGTGATGTCAGGCAATCAAAATACAGGGAAGCCCATTTTTTTTTAGTTATTTCAATAAATAATTTAAAAAAATATAAGTGGGCTCCCGCTACATTTTTTGTATTGGTAGCTAAGGGTAATCCAAGCAGCTACTGGCTGGTAACCCCCACTGCTTGGTGTTACCTTCACTGGCAATTGAAAATCCTGGGAAGCATTTTTTTTTCTTTTTAATTTTTTTGCCAAAAAGTAAAAAAAAAAAATGACATGGGCTTCGCCATATTTTTGTATGCTAGCCAGGTACAGCAGCCAGGTATGGCTGCCCCCAACCCCCAGCTGCCTATTTGTACCCGGCTGGGAACCAAAAATATAGGGAAGCCCTTTTTTTAATTATTTCATGAATTTCATGACATAATTAAAAACAAAAATCGACATGGGCTTCCCCCAATTTTTGTGTCCGGCCAGGTACAACTAGGCAGCTGGGGATTGGAATCTGCAGCACAGGTTGGCCCAAGCTTTCTGGGCCCCTCCGCTGAGAATTGCAGTCTGCACGTGCCCCAGAAAATGGTGCTTTCATAGAAGCGCCATCATCTGGCGCTGTATCCAACTCTTCCAGCTGCCCTGATGCCGGGGGGCTTGCTGGGCAATAAAGGGTTAATACTAGCTTTGTTTTACTAGCTAGTATTAAGCCAGAGATTCTTAATGTAAGGCAAGTTTGACCTGGCCATTAAGAATCTCCAATAAAGGGTTAAATAAAAGACACCACACAGAGAAAAAATACTTTAATAGAAATAAATACTCAGACATACTTAGAGACTCCATGTTTATTACTCCCTCTCACCCCTTCACGATCCTGGTCTTCTGTTTTCTTTCTCCTTCAACCCATGCAGCTCTGCTACATCAGACAGCACTGCATGGGAGGAAGACGCTGCTGCTCCCATACAGTCTAATCACTCAATGAGTGAGCAGAGGCTGCGGGTTGGTAAGCAGTGATGTCACCGCTGCCACCATTGCAATAGTAACCTGACAGGCGGTTACTATAGCAACGGTGATCTCCGATCACCTGATTCCCGGTGCCGCTATTCACCAGCTGTGGCATCCAGTCCCTGCATGTGGGCTGACTCTGTAGAGAGCGCCGACATGCAGGAACGGGGAGCCAAGCATGTGCCCGAGTATCTCGCCGGTACTCGCCTATTATACTCAGTACGGAGATGCTTGGGCGAGCACTACATACTGGCGACATGCACTGACAAGACCTAGCATGACGTCATAGCCATGTGACCAGTCTGTAGCCAATGAGATAATACACACGTGACTGGTCACATGTTATGACATCACGGAAAAGTCCTATCATCAATGTTGGTTACTGGGAGGACACAGTGATGATCGGATGGAGAAGCGGCGGGGGACAGAGTGCAGGACGCGTCGCGTGACCTGTAAGTATAATGGCAATGTTTATTATTAACTGTATGTGTATATGTATAATGTGTTTGTATGTGTTTGTGTTTGCCTGTCATTGTTTTCAATGGGGTTCGAAGGTGTTCGTCGAACGTTCATCTAACAGTCAACGAACACACCCGACGTTCGATGAACCGAACCGAACACTAGGGGGGTGGCTCATCTCTATTAATGATTAGTAATGGGAAGGGTCTAAGAGACCCCCATCACTAATCCTGTAAGTAAAAAAATAAACATAAACCCCAAAAAAATCCTTTATTTGAAATAAAATACCCTCTTTCACCCTTTTATGAACCCCCAAAATACAAAGCTCTGATGTAATCCACATATGGTCCTTCGACGATTCTGGCTTTGCTACATCCTGAAGTTGCAGCGTGCAGACACAGAAGATGACCACTTGCTGTGGCTTCAGACAGAGACTAACTGATCTGCAGCTGTGAGCGGTGACATCACTGACGTTTATGTGCGGTCACAGATGGAGGTTCCCAAGGTACCCACCTGTAACCACAGGTAAACTCACCTCAGGTGAACTGATTGAACTCAGTGTCCTCACCTCAGATGAACTAAGTTCAATCAGATCTGCATATCCTGGCAGAAAACCATGTGGTTTTTTGCCAGTAGATGTAGATTTGGTCCTGAAATTTAAACACCAAATTCCTGCACCAAATCTGCATATCCTAGCAAAAAAAAATAATTGCATCAATACCGCATTAAAACCGCATCACGATTAGATGCGAGGGTTTTTTTGCCTGAAGATGCAGATTTGGTGAAGGAATTTGATGTATGCCTATAATCTACCATGACCTCACTGCTTCACCACCGTGCGGAACTGGCCGCCTGACCACCGTGTGGTGGAGCTACCGCCTGACCATCATGCGGAGCTGCCGCCTAACCACCGTGTGGAGCTGTCGCCTGACCACCATGCGGAGCTGCCGCCAGACCACAGTGCGGAGCTGCTGCCAGACCACCGTGTGGAGCTGCCGCCTGACCACTGTGCGGAGCTGCCACCCGACCACCGTGCGGAGCTGCTGACAGACCTACACCCCACCTACTGTCTCCTCCCCAAAATTTAATAGAATGTAAGCCCGCAAGGGCAGGGCCCTCTTCCCTCTGTACTAGTCTGTCTACTGTAACTCGTATATGTATTCGGTATGTAACCCCCTTCTCATGTACAGTACCATGGAATTAATGGTGCTCTATAAATAAATAATAATAATAATAATATATATTTTAGCACCAAATCTACATCTCTTGGCAAAAAAATGCACACAAACAGTTTTGACACCCTTTCAGTATGGTTTCCTGCCAGGAGATGCAAATTTGGTGCTAAAGTGTGTGCACCAGATTATTGTACCAAATTTGCATCTCCAGGCAGAAAATCACACCAAAATGGTGTAAAAACCATTTTTATGCATTTTTTTGCCAAGAGATGCAGATTTGGTGCTGACATTTATACACCAAATTCATGCACCAAATATGCATCTTCTGACAAGAAACCCATTTAAACGCAATGCGGTATTAATGCTTTTTGTTGTAAGAAAATGCAGATTTGGTGCAGGAATTTGGTGAACAAATTTCAGCACCAAATCTGCATCTTTTGGCAAAAAAAATGCACAAAAACCATTTTGACAGCATTTCAACATGGTTTTCTGCCAGGAGATGCAAATTTGTTGCTGAAATGTCTGCACGAGATTTCTGCACCAAATTTGCATCTCCTGGCTGAAAACGGACCCAAAATGGTGTCAAAACCAATTTTGTGCGTTTTTTTACCAAGAGATGCAGAGTTGGTGCTGAAATGTTTGCACCAAATTCATGCACCCAAATCTGCATCTTCTGACAAAAACGTATCTAAACATGATGCGGTATTAATATTTTTTGCAGGAATTTGGTGTACAAATTTCAGTACCAAATTTGCATGTCTCGGCAAAAAAAATGTGGTTTTCTGCCAGGAGATGCAGGTCTGATTGATCAGTTAAATAATATTTAAAAAGGGAGAAAGAAAATAATAAAATAAATAAATAAAACAAATAAACAGTTTGGGACGCCAGTTGGAATGTTCGGCTTTGGTATGGCCGGGCACTGCTGGAGGTCCCCAGGAGTTAGGTGGTGATGCACAGTGCCAGAGGGTTGTACTCTTGCTCTCCCAACTAGAGCTGGGTCTTGAGGAATGTTAACCCCTTCACGACCATGGACGGATCTTTCCGTCATGGATCGTGTCCCGGTAAGCCCCGCCCCCTGCCGCGGGCAGGCGGCGTGGATCGGCACACATATCAGCTGTTTTCAACAGCTGACAATGTGTGCCTACATGTTCCGAGTGGAATCGCATTCCACCCGGAACATTAACCCCTTAGATCTCGCTGCCAAAGTCTGGCAGCGAGATCTATATGCGTGCGGCCATGTTTTTTACTTACTGCCGCCCCCTCCGGACGTCATGTGAGTGATCACGTGACATTCGGTGGTTGCCATCGTAGCACAGGGTCATGTGATGACGCCTGATGCTATGAAGTTTCACTTTCGTTCTTCCTCGGCACGGAGCAGAGGAAAAAAGAAAGTGACTATTTCTGCTGTTTACAGCGGTATAGCTGTGATCAGCAGATAGCGATCAGCAATCGGATTGCTGATCGCTATAGCCCCCTAGGGGGACTAGTAAAATAAAATAAAAAAAGTAAAAAAAAAGTTTTAAAAAATTAAAAAAAAGCAAAAAACCTAAAAGTTCAAATCACCCCCCTTTCCCCCCATTGAAAATTAAAGGGTTAAAAAATAAATAAATATACACATATTTGGTATTGCCGCGTTCAGAAATGCCCGATCTATCAAAATATAAAATCAATTAATCTGATTGGTAAACGGCGTAGTGGCAAAAAAATTCCAAACGCCAAAATTACGTTTTTTGGTCGCCGCAAGTTTTACACAAAATGCAATAACAGGCGATCAAAACGTAGCATCTGCGCAAAAATGCTACCATTAGAAACATCAGCTCGAGACGCAAAAAATTAGCCGTCACTGAGCCATAGATCCCAAAAAATAAGAACGTTACGTGTTTTGGAAAATGGCGCAAAACGTGCGCCACTTTTATTGGACAAACTTGTGAATTTTTTTAACCCCTTAGATACAAGTAAATCTATACATGTTTGGTGTCTACAAACTCGCACCGACCTCAGGCATCATACCCACACATCAGTTTTACCATATAGTGAACACCGTGAATAAAACATCCCAAAAACTATTGTGCCATCACACTTTTTTTGCAATTTTTCCACACTTGGAATTTTTTTGCTGCTTTCCAGTACACTATATGGTAAAACTTATGGTTTTATTTAAAAGTACAACTTGTCCCGCAAAAAACAAGCCCTCATATGGCAAGATTGACGGAAAAATAAAAAAGTTACGGCTCTCGGAAGAAGGGGAGCAAAAAACAAAAACGCAAAAACGAAAAGTGCCCCGGGGCTGAAGGGGTTAAGGTAGGGATGGCACAGCAGGAAATAATTCAGCCAGAGACAGAACAGGGAACTTTTACCATTTTACTGGAGCTTCTGCAGAACATTTATCACAGCATCCAATGATGTGGCTACTTCCTGCCCTGATGAGAGTTGGCTTCTCTGCTATATGGTGGTAGTGTACTCTTCCTCTGCTACTAGTTCCTTACCTGGGAATAGATATCTTGGTATCATGGGATCTCCAAGACAAGAACAATCTGGATTTGTAATCCCTTCTGGTGTGCAGGTGTCTGGAATCCTGAAGGAAAACTCACTATTTCTTCTAGAAGTTTCCAGAATTACATGTGCCACTATGCTCCCAGGAATTCCACTGCCCCTTATAAAAAAAAAGATTGCGGTCTCTCAGTTTGCCACCAACCTTGAACGCACTGGTGACCTAGGGACTGATACCTTGCGAATGTGTAGCTGGCCCTCCAGATGTTTTCTCAGTTGCCTCAGGACAGGGCTGTGTCCGTATTACACTCCTCCACTCACCTCACACCTAACCTTAACCCACTCGCTCTGACTGGCTGAATTTACCGCAGAACTCAGCTCCTCCCCTATCTCCTTCAAGGGCTCACTCTGAAGCTTTGATTTTACCTCAAGAGAATAGCCCCAGTAAGGGAGTGAATCCAAATGTGTGTTTTGTGGTTAACAGCAGAAAAAAAACATATTTCAATAAGGTTAACAGTACATGTTATACAGATGGGAACACACATGTAGTTACTATTTGTGGTGACTAGGCATGGTTCACCACATGAGGAATGTTCTACCACTCTGAATACCTTTGGGCACACAGATCAAAATACCTTTGCAGTTGCAATTGCCAACCAAAGGTTTTACCACATACTGTATGTGCAATGCGAGACAAGTTTGGAGATGCTGCAGGCCATAGTAGCATGTTTAGGCAACGCAGGATGCTTACAGGAGGACAAGCATCATGTGACCTGGCATTGACATATTTTCAAAAATGGCTCCTGTGACACTTTGGAGAAATGGTTGTATTACAGGTTCTACAATCAAATCAATAAACTGCTGACCTGCTGGTATAGAATGAAGACTACAGGAATTGGCTACCACAAAATATGCCACAACCTTCCCTATTAAAATAACAAGAGTAGGCTTAGTGTGACATTTTCACATTATAGCATCTTCACGATATTGCCTGCTTTGGCTCACCTATTGATGTTTATCCTCCAAGCCCGAGATCAAATTATGTACACGGGCCACGGGTGATGGTGGAGCAGTTCGGCCTTGTGCGCACAAGGCATTTTTTCTGCGTTTTTAGCGGCATTTTTTACCGCGTTTTTGCGCTGAAAGCGCAGTGACATTGCTTCCCCAGCAATGTCTATGAGTTTTAATTTTGCTGTCCGCACACAGCGTTGTTTTATAGCTGTGTTTTTGTGGTGACCACAAAAACGCAGCATGTCAATTATTTCTGCGTTTTTCACCCATTGAGTTCAATGAGATGTTCAAAAACGCAATGAAAAATGCATATAGCTGCGTTTCTATGACTAAAACGCAGCTATAAACGGAAAGGGTGGGTACTAAAGTGACGTGTACAGGAAGAGGATTCCTTCTGTCAGTAAACACAGAAGCATGAATCCTCCCGGTACCGTCACCGCCGCTTCCACCTCCAGTCCTGTGCATGTCAGCTCTTGTGCGGCGCCATGTCTGGGCGGGAGGTGGAGGCAGCGGCGAAAACAAAAGTGAACAGTAGAAAAAAAAATGTCATACTCACAAGTCTGCAGGGTCCCGGTTAGAGATGAGCAAACCGGTCGCGGTTCGGCTCGAGTTCGGTTCGCCGAACGGACGTCTCATTCGAGTTCGGTTCGGCGAACGTTCAACGAACCGAACTCGAACCGCATAGGAAACAATGGCAGGCAATCACAAACACATAAAAACACCTAGAGAACACCCTCAAAGGTGTCCAAAAGGTGACAAACAACTCACAACACAACACAAACACATGGGAAAGTGACAAGGACATATACTCATGCGAAAACAAAAGAGCAGGACAATGAAAAAGAGGAGGAGACACAGATATGAGTATATGCAAGGGAACGTCGATGCCATTACTGTGCAACTTGAGCCCTGCTCATTTTAGGCTTCCAATCTGGATAAATTGCCTGAGCTCACCACGTACGCCTTGGGAATCTTGTTGTGTCCCGCAGCCAGCGTTTTCTCGGAACGTGTCCTCAGTGCTGCTGGGGGTGTGCTGACAGCTAAGCACATGCATCTGTCCACTGACAATGTGGACAGACTAACGTTCACCAGGATGAACAAGTCATGGCTCTCAGAGGACTTTTCTTCCCCTGGCTCAGCCAGGGGAGGTGAAAGGCACGCGTATTTTTGAGAGTGCTTCATGCAAAGGATCTTTTTCATCTTGAATATGGGGTCAACTGATGCCAGTCAAGTGGGGTGTGTGTGGCCCAATTAGTGGAAACGAGGGAGACTGTGGTTGGAGTCCCCTCACTTTTGAAAAAAGAACCAAGATGAACAAGTCATGGCTCTCAGAGGACTTTTCTTCCCCTGGCTCAGCCAGGGGAGCCAAAAGGCACACATATTTTTGAGAGTGCTTCATGCAAAGCATCTTTTTCATCTTGAAAATGGGGTCAACTGATGCCAGTCAAGTGGGGTGTGTGTGGCCCAATTAGTGGAAACGAGGGAGATTGTGGTTGGAGTCCCCTCGCTTTTGAAAAAAGAACCAAGATGAACAAGTCATGGCTCTCATAGGACTTTTCTTCCCCTGGCTCAGCCAGGGGAGGTGAAAGACACGCGTATTTTTGAGAGTGCTTCATGCAAAGCATCTTTTTCATCTTGAAAATGGGGGTCAACTGATGCCAGTCAAGTGGGGTGTGTGTGGCCCAATTAGTGGAAACGAGGGAGACTGTGGTTGGAGTCCCCTCGCTGTGTTTTACATGCTTTTAGAAGGGCATGACATGGCTTAGAGCTTGACTTTCAGCATCTGCAAACTGTTGGCTACCAAAATGCTTCCTTTCCAACCTTTTTAACCGGGGATTTTCGAGACCTTATGCCCATCGCAGTGCCCCAAGAGCCGATGCCCAGGCGCCACTCCTTCTCTAACAAAGGCGTGCACGCGCTACACCAGCATGTCACACCAAACATCACCGCTTCCTTGAGAAACTGTGTGACAGGGTGCATTACACCACAGATACTTGGCCCAGTAAGCATGGACAGGGGCGTTACATGTCGCTGACTGGGCAATGGGTTACTATGGGGAGAGATTGAGAAGGGTCTGCTGTACAAGTCTTGCTGTCCCCACGAGTTGTATCAATCCTTCCTCTGTATGTAGAAGTTAATACACTGCTTCTGCCTCCTCAAGCTCATGTGGGTCCTTCACCTCGGCCCAAACCCTGTGTGGTCAGGGCACCCTTCCTTGTAACTGCGCACAAGGAAAACCACACACCTCCTTACTATGCTGGCAGCAGAGCTCAATGCCATCATGCGGTCAAATGTTTACTTTGAAATCTAGGGGAAATGTGAGTCACACCACTGAGAAGTTGTGGATGGTTAGCTCTGGAGACCAAGTTTCATCAATGGTTGTCTCCACTCAACCAGCAGCCAGGGAAGGGTGTGACAATGATGCAAACATGGGTGCGGCCCTTCGCCGTGACAATGTGACACACGTGCCTTGTGTGGCTCACGTGTTGAATCTAATTCTCCAGCAATTTTTAAAACATCATCCCGGCCTACATGGCCTTGTGCAGCGGGTACGCTCGCTATGTGCTCACTTCCATCGTTCGCACACAGCAACTCAACAACTTTCGTCGCTCCAGAAGTCTTTAGGTCTGGTGGTTAAACGCCTGAAATGCGATGTGCCGACACGCAGGAATTTGAATCTGCACATGTTGCAGCGTTTGTGGCAGCACCGCCGAACCCTGCTGCAATACTTTATGACGTGTAGCCTGGCCTAACTTGATCCAGAGGTGGTGCAGATCACGCTGCTGGAGTGGTGTCAGATCAAGGATTTATGCACCCTTCTACACAGTTTACAAATGTCGACGAAGATGTTTAGCACTGGCAATGCCATTCTCAGCGTGACAATTCTGGTCATCTACATGATGGAGCACACTGTAAGCATTATTCGGAGTCAGGTGTTGGGACAAGAGGAAGGGGAGGAAGTACAGGAGGAGTCATATGCGGAATGGATAACAAGAACTATGAGGTCCAGATGGTCAGCGGCACCTAGGCGGCAGTCATGGTGGGGGAGAGGGATTAACAAGGGCGCATAGTATCAGCAAAAAGTGTTGAGGAAGGTGCAGGAGCCCATGAAGAAATGGAGGACGAACTGACCATGGGCATGGAAGACTCAGCAGATGAGTGAGAGCTTGCTCACATTTCGGTTGTGCGACGTTGGGGGGAGAGGGCAGAGAAAGGAGGCACGATTCTCACCTCTCCGCCACCAACACACCAAGGACTTTGTCCTCCTGGATGCTCAAGACACATGAGCGCCTTCTTGCTGCACTACCTACAACATGACCCTCAGATTGTACGAATTCGAAGTAATGCTAACTACTGGGTTGCCACACTGTTAGATCCCCGGTACAAGACAAAATTTGGCGAAATAATTCCTGCCATAGAAATTGACGCACGTATACAGGAGTATCTGCAGAAGGTGGTACGCAATCTTAGATCTGCTTTTCCACTAAACACCAGTGCTGCACAGAGCAAATCTCAACGCTTTGTCATGGATAGGAGGAAATGGTCTTTTACTTGTCCACATCTGAGGGACCGAGGGCTGGCTGCTGTGCTGAGATGGCATTGAGTACGGTGTCCCTGCAGAGTTGCACTTTTGGTCATATACAAAATGAGTTGAAAAAGGACAGATGCTGGTGGAAAGGGGAACAGGTGTGTTGGAAAGGGGAAAAAAGTTTTTGTCCGTGGGTTTGGTGGTTAAGCAAAAGTAACATTTGCTGAAGAAACACCATCTGTTACGGTGGGACTGGCAGATTTGGATAAGGTGGTATATACTATATTACCGCTATATAACGAAAATTAATAAGAAAAGAAAGAGAAAGGTATATATCCCATCAGCAGTCAGTGTCCACCGTGCTCCCAGATGGAAAAGGAGAGGTTGGCAACTGGAAGGTTAGGTGGAGGATACAGAGCTGTGTGGCTATGAAACTAATAGTAGCCTGAACTGAGTTAGACGCCACTCGGATCTGGAGACTGGGAGCCCTGTTAGCGTCACAGGGTCCACACGCCCACCCAGCCCAGGAACTCCCTGTTAACATCACAGGGGCCATTGAGTACGCTGACCGTGTGCATTGGGGCCACACCTGTGGACAACAGGCGCATCAACAGCAGCAGGCCTGTTAATGCCACTGGGCTGCACAAGCAGGACTGGTAGAACAGGAGCTGGTCTTAACCGTTCTGCGTTACCAACTGTGGTGGCGGCCTGCATCGACACCCTATCCCTGCCTACCTCTGGCCTAAAGCTGCAATGCGTTCAACACATGGAGGTGTGCTCTTTCGGAGCATAATAGAAGACTGCGCACCTCCTTGTTGGCTCCAGCCCATTTTATAACCTGGGTCCGCCCCAAACCAGGGTGGACCACAATGCACCTCCTGGAGACAAAAGCAGAGTGACACGTCATGAGTGGCATAACTAGCGTCCTATTTGGAACCGCAACTTCAATAATGACCTCATGGCTGCCACGACACAAACACCTCACCAGTCATCATCTGACCATCAATAATGAGGTGACAAGTCATAGGGGCGGGCCTCTGCAAGCCATTTGGGAGTGGCCTGGCCACATCATCAGGACACATGATGCCCTGTGGTCTTTATGGGCCCCCCACATCAGGGGCAGGGCCAAAGAGTTCATTATCAGACCTAGTCTCTGATGCAGTAAGTGCCTGAGCATGCTCAGTAGCATGAAATACAGTCTCTGAAAAAAGACTATCAGCTTTAGCAGGGTGTCTAGGCACAAAACACAACTTAGACCCGGCACGGAGTGCAAGTGCCTGTGCAAAGAGGCTTTTCGCACTAAGTGTGGGAGCATGCGCTGTATCCCGAAATGAAGACTTAGCCTCAGGAATGGCACAGTCAGGCTGAGCATACTCACTAGGCGAAACACTGTAGTTAGGCTGCGGCTGGGGTAAATCGGCACACGCATGCGCACTAGCTGCCTCTCCACACTTAGACGTGGAGGAGAAATTGCTCTTCGGGTGTGGACTTGGAGATGCTCTCTATGAACGGAAGGAAAAGCTAAAGGTGTGTGTTACAGCAAGGAGCCACCGCGGAAACACTTCGTTAAATTGTGAGGGGAGTCATTTTGGTGTTTGGTGAGGAGTACCGTAACGCCAGTGAGCAGCATCCTGTGCCACAGACCAACATTCTTACGGTGCTGTCTATACTGCTTACCGTGAGAGGAGCGTAAAGTCTGTATTTCTGGCAACTGGCCATCACAGTACCCGGGTACGGTAGGCTGTGCCCAGACAATAATGCGGGCACGCAACACTTTGTTTTATTAGCAAAACACATATCTGTTCTGGGTAGGCCGACTATATAGACAATAAGACTTGCTGCCTCTGCATTGTCAAATTGTCATGTACAGTTTAAATCATAGAGGGACAGCGACACATGTTTGCATTGACTGTTGCTTTTCAAGATTTCCATGACTGTGTTGCAGAGCTGTGTGGTTTGCATTCACACTGTTATCATCTGCCTTATCTGTGAGGCTTCAGGTAACAAGGGTATTCAGGGGGGGTAATGTGTTTTGTCTATGTTTAGGTAGATAACTTGGAAGCTCTTGTGATGCGCCATTGGTAAGTCGTGTTAGCACATGCACACACACACGCACAAACACACAATTACTGCTACGCAGAGGGATTAGCAGGTAGTAGGCAACAGAATAGATTGTTCAATTATTTAAATTGTATGCATGGTTCTTATTGTTTGTTTTGGTAAAGTTAAACAATCATTTATCAACCCAACTGCCTAGAGTCCTTTTCCTGTTGCCTGGTTTTGCTGCATATTGGGGAGCCCACCCTGTACACGACTTAAAATGAAGCATAAGTCACAATGTGAATTTCACTGTGCTACAATGCGGCCTAGCGTGCCTGTGCAACCACCGCCTGCCCCATCAAGTGCATCTGCGTCTCTTCATCCTCTGTGACTGTGGGGACAGCAGTCACACCTGGTTTTTCACACTGAACTTTCACCCCTTTACACGCAACGGGGAGTGTGATTCGCAGGTCATCACTTGTTTTGGAAGTGGAAACAGATGGTATTGTTGAGCTGTCAGACATCGAGAAAACTAACATTGGATGCAGGCTACATTATATCCACACCTGCACCTTCGTCACAGATTGGCTGGACTACCTGCAGTTAATAATTGCATTCCAGAAATGGAAAGGAGTGTAGAATGCACATGTGTTGTACCTTGCTTGGCAGCAAAGGAACACTAACTTAGTATTGCAGACAATTTTAGGAAGGCAGAAAAAGAGTCAGCTCTTTGGGCAAATTAAATAGCGTGGCAAAAGTGGACAGGTGGGTACAGGGGCCGTGTTCTGTGGGTACCAGGACAGTAAAGGAAGCCTCACTTTCTATCCCTTCGAATGATCAAATGCAGCAAGGAATTCCCCGAGTTTGCTATAAAATTAGCGTAGCAAAATGTGCATGAGGGTGTCATGCAGAGGTGCTGCAAATAGCTTTTCACCAGTGGGACACTAATGGAAGTCCAACAGCCACTTCTTGTATGCTACTAAATGGCAGCATTTTTTGCTATTATTATAGCATATTAAAAACAGAGCAGGAGGGTGTCATGCAGAGGTGCTAGAAATAGCTTTGCACCAGTGGGACAATAATGAAGTCCAACAGCCACTTTTAAGATGCCACTAAGTTTCCTCAGTGTTTGCTAGTATAATGGCTTAGTAACAATGAGTTTGAGTGTGCAATGCAGAGGTGCTGGAAATAGATTTGCAATAGTGGGACACTAATGGAAGTCCAATAGCCACTTTTTGTATGCCACTAAATGGCAGCATTTTTTGCTATTATTATAGCTTATTAAAAACAGAGCAGGAGGGTGTCATGCAGAGGTGCTAGAAATAGCTTGGCACCAGTGGGAGACTAATGGAGTACAACAGCCACTTCTTGTGTGCCACTAAATGGCAGCATTTTTTGCTATTATTATAGCTTATTAAAAACAGAGCAGGAGGGTGTCATGCAGAGGTGCTAGAAATAGCTTGGCACCAGTGGGACTAATGAAGTCCAACAGCCACTTTTAGGATGCCACTAAGTTTCCTCAGTGTTTGCTAGTATAATGGCTTAGTAACAATGAGTTTGAGTGTGCAATGCAGAGGTGCTGCACATAGGTTTGCACCAGTGGGACACTAATGGAAGTCCAACAGCCACTTTTAGGATGCCATTAAGTTTCCTCAGTGTTTGCTAGTATAATGGCTTACTAACAATGAGTTTGAGTGTGCAAAGGGCAGGAGGGTACAGTGGCAGGGTTGTGGGTCTGGGTAGAGGAAAGGAAGCCTCCCTTTCTATCCCTCCTAATGGGGAAATGCAGCGAGGAAATCCCTGACCTTAGCTACACAGACGCTGTCATCTTGTGTAGCTGTTAAAATCTGTTTTCACGGACCTGACTGTCACCTATGGCTCTGACCCTGCCGGTATTAGCCCTTACAAGGACTAATAGAAACTTCTATCCCTATTCTGTATAGCGCTGTGTATAGAGCGTACACAGCAGTATCGGAGACAGGAGCTACGCCAGCGGTGACTGACACCAAGACGCAGATGGCAGATAATGGCGTGCTGGAGGAAAATGTCAGTTTTTTTATAATGCATGGACATGTGACATGGACATCCTATCACACATGCCATTGCTTCTTTGGCTAAAAGTCCACTTAGCTGTGTGTGTGTCTGGGATTGGCTGACATGCTGGCCCGCCCCACTACACGCGCGCGCTTAGGGAAGGAAGACAAGGAAAAAAAAAAAAAAAATGGTGATCGCCATTATCCAAACAGCAGTGATCTGAATGCGCTGTTCCCGCACACTATACGCTGAAATTTCATGATAGTGTGAGTCACAGAGTGACTTACACTATTACAGCGGAAAGCCAGCTAGTAATTAGCTTGTCTTGTTGCTGCTAGAACCGTTCTCGAACGTATCTAGAACTATCGAATTTTAGCAAAAAGCTTGAGTTCTAGTTCGATCTAGAACAGCCCCCAAAATCACTCGAGCCGCGAACTGGAGAACCTCGAACCGCGCTCAACTCTAGTCCCGGTGCCATGCCCGCTCCCAGCTCCTCTCCCGATACCGCCGCTCCGGCTGTGTGCTGTCTCCCCGGGTCTGATGCCTGCAGGACCTGGTGATGGATCACCTGATGCAGTCACCTGACTCTCTGATTCTCGCGGTGTCGCCGGCTTTTTAGTGCGCAGCCGCCTTAACTTATCAGCTGATCCTACCATCAGGAGACTTCATCAGCTGATTACCGGCAGCTCCTGCAGCGATCGGACGGGATCAGACTCCGCTCCAGGAGCTGCCGGTAGTCAGCACATAAGTGAGTATTTTGGTTTGGGTTTTTTTGCACTGATGCATCAGCTCATTGTATAATCGGCTTTTATACAATCAGCTAATGTGTGATGTGATTCACATCCTTGATCGTGACATATCATCTGATCGCTTTGCCTTCCAGCAAACCGATCAGATGATATTGGATACGGATTGGACGGCGTGGGACCCTTGACCCATGATTCCTGCGGAGGGGTGTTCTTTATTTCAATAATGATGGAGTCACTAATTGTGTTGTGTTTTATTTCTAATAAAAATATTTTTCTGTGTGTTGTGTTTTTTTTTATCTTTACTAGAAATTCATGGTGGCTATATCTAATATTGGCTTGACATCATGAATTTCGGACTTAGGACCAGCTGACAATATACAGTTAGCCCTAACCCCATTATTACCCAGCGAGCCACCGTCACCATTGCAGCTCGAAGAGTTGGATACAGCGCCAGAAGATGGCGCTTCTATGAAAGCGCCATTTTCTGGGGTGACTGCGGACTGCAATTCACAGTGGGGGTGCCCAGAAAGCATACACACCCTGCACTGCGGATTCCAATCCACAGCTGCCTAGTTGTACCTGGCTGGACTCAAAAATTGGGCGAAGCCCAAGTCATTTTTTTTTTAATTATTTCTTGAAATTCATGAAATAAAAAAAAAGGGGCTTCTCTATATTTTTGATTGCCAGACTGGTACAAATAGGCAGCTGGGGGTTGGGGGCAGCCCATACCTGCCTGCTGTACCTGGCTAGCATACAAAAATATAGCGAAGCCCATGTCTTTTTTTTGGGCAAAAAACTCCTGCATACAGTCCTGGATGGAGGATGCTGAGCCTTGTAGTTCTGCAGCTGCTGTCTGCTCTCCTGCATACACTAGTTCTGCAGCTGTCTGCTCTCCTGCATACAATGAAGAACATATTGAAGAAGGAAATGACATCAGACCTTTTTTTTTTTTTTTTCACTCATCAACAATGGCATTGTTCACTGATTAAAAGCGCAGTGAGCAAAAACGCAGCAAAAACCGCACCTAAACGCAATAAAAACGCAATGCGTTTTTACCGCGGGTTTTTGCCGCGGGTGCGTTTTTTAAGACAAAAACGCACATAAAAACGCAGCGTGAAAAAAACGCCTAGTGCGCACATAACCTTAGATGAGGCACATGGGAAATGGGTAGTAGAAGCACTGAAGGATGTAGGCTGACAGAATGCCAGGAAGCAGATAGTAAAAGCAGGTGGAGCGGAAGGCAGACAGAAAACCATCAGCGGAGCAAACACTTAAGAGTAGTTTTTAGTAAACTGGCAAGAAATAAGCTATGGATGAAGATTTTTGGATAAATGCCTACTCGATGTTCTCTTGACTGTAGGTCATCATTGCAGAAGTTTCTTGGAAAGAGACTCTTGGTGGTTCATGCAGGGAAAAAAAAGTAATGAAGCAGTTATACAACAGAAGTGTCTCAGCTCTCTGCCAGGAAAAGATATCCATGATGTCCTGATAAGGTGCAAGCAAAATGGAGGCAGTAGATGCCGAGCAGAGTTTCACAGAAGGAGGCTGAGGTACAGTTTTAAAGCAGTTATGAAAGCAAGATGGACCCAACAGATTAATCTGTTCAGTCAACCAGTCCATGAGCGAGCATGAAGCCATAGCCACAAAAGTCCCAAAAAAAGTTTTGCATCAAAGTGTTAGAAAAAAGAAATTTGAAGAGCTACCTACTTAGGCCCCACTCACACTTGCGCTATTTTCACGCAAACGGACTCCGTCACTACTGTATTACAGTTCATTTATTTACAGTGTAAGCGCGACACCATGTGGACACATGCGGGTAATGTATGAGTCATGCTGTCGCTCTTCCACTGTAAATAAATGAACTGTAAACATTAGTGACGGAGTCCGTTTGCGTTGAAACAACGCAGATGTGAAACCAGCCTTAGTCCAAAATTTTGATTCAACGTCCTAGAATTGCAGAGCCGTTTGCAAAGATTAGCTTTTGATATGTCCGCAGGGAAAGCCAAAGGAATTTTTAGTTTTTTCCAGAGAGAAATCCATGAAATTCTCTGATGCTCCCGAGTCAACGTATGCTTGTCCTGTGATGACAGAGGAACCAAAGAAAATACACATATGCATGAGTAATTTATTTTTAGTGGGGGACAGAGTTAACCCAAGGGTGATACCTCTTCTCTCACCTAGTGGCTAAAGTTTTCTTTTTTGACCTTCAGTTTGGAACAGTCTGTGATAGAATGATCCTATTCACCACAATATAAACAAAGTTCTTGTGAAAGTCGATAGGATCTTTCGGCTTGTGACAATCCCTTCTGACCAATTTGCATAGGTTGTGGTGCACTTGTTCACTGACTGGATTTTGAAGATGCTCTTGGAGGAGAAACAAGTAGATCCAGAGTTTTTTTCCCTAGCTCTTACAGTCATATGAAAAAGTTTGGGCACCCCTATTAATGTTAACCATTTTTCTTTATAACAATTTGGGTTTTTGCAACAGCTATTTCAGTTTCATATATCTAATAACTGATGGACTGAGTAATATTTCTGGATTGAAATGAGGTTTATTGTGCTAACAGAAAATGTGCAATCCGCATTTAAACAAAATTTGATCGGTGCAAAAGTATGGGCACCTCAACATAAAAGTGACAATATTTTGTAGATCCTCCTTTTGCAAAAATAACAGCCTCTAGTCGCTTCCTGTAGCTTTTAATGAGTTCCTGGATCCTGGATGAAGGTATATTTGACCATTCCTGTTTACAAAACAATTCCAGTTCAGTTAAGTTTGATGGTCACCGAGCATGGACAGCATGCTTCAAATCATCCCACAGATGTTCAATGATATTCAGGTCTGGGGACTGGGATGGCCATTCCAGAACATTGTAATTGTTCTTCTGCATGAATGCCTGAGTAGATTTGGAGCGGTGTTTTGGATCATTGTCTTGCTGAAATATCCATCCCCTGTGTAACTTCAACTTCGCCACTGATTCTTGCACATTATTGTCAAGAATCTGCTGATACTGAGTTGAATCCATGCGACCCTCAACTTTAACAAGATTCCCGGTGCCGGCATTGGCCACACAGCCCCAAAGCATGATGGAACCTCCACCAAATTTTACTGTGGGTAGCAAGTGCTTTTCTTGGAATGCCGTGTCTTTTTGCCTCCATGCATAACGCCTTTTTGTATGACCAAACAACTCAATCTTTGTTTCGTCAGTCCACAGGACCTTCTTCCAAAATGTAACTGGCTTGTCCAAATGTGCTTTTGCATACCTCTGGCGACTCTGTTTGTGGCATGCTTTCAGAAACGGCTTCTTTCGCATCACTCTTCCATACAGCTTCTCCTTGTGCAATGTGTGCTGTATTGTTGACCGATGCACATTGACACCATCTGCAGCAAGATGATGCTGCAGGTCTTTGGAGGTTGTCTGTGGATTGTCCTTGACTGTTCTCACCATTCTTCTTCTCTATCTTTCTGATATTTTTCTTGGCCTGCCACTACTGGGCTTAACAAGAACTGTACCTGTGTTCTTCCATTTCCTTACTATGTTCCTCACAGTGGAAACTGACAGTTTAAATCTCTGAGGCAATTTTTTGTATCCTTCCCCTGAACAACTATGTTGAATAATCTTTGTTTTCAGATCATTTGAGAGTTTTTTGAGGACTCTTCATAGGAGATTCAAATAGGAGAGCAACTTGCAAGTGGCCACCTTAAATACCTTTTCTCATGATTGGATACACCTGCCTATGAAGTTCAAAGCTCAATGAGGTTACAAAACCAATCTAGTGCTTCAGTAAGTCAGTAAAAAGTAGTTAGGAGTGTTCAAATCAAGAAATTGATAAGGGTGCCAATACTTTTGCACCGGTCAAATTTTGTTTAAATGCGGATTGCACATTTTCTGTTAGTACAATAAACCTCATTTCAATCCAGAAATATTACTCAGTCCATCAGTTATTAGATATATGAAACTGAAATAGCTGCTGCAAAAACCCAAATTGTTATAAAGAAAAAAGGTTAACATTAATAGGGGTGCCCAAACGTTTTCATATGACTGTATTTTAAAACGAAAAGCTACATGAGTAACAGGGAAATTAAATTGACAAGTGAAAAAGGCAAATCCCTACCCGCATGTTCATCTTTGACATGACTAGACAGGCCAGCGCAGGTGATGGCCATGAGAGCGTCATTTATTGCAAACCGATTCAACAGACAAGGTATGGAACTTGAAGGTATAATGTCCCAGTGAATTAATCCCTTGTCTTAGCCGCAGTGTTGAATAAGCAGCTGCGTTAACATGACATGGTTCATCAAACTCTCATCAAAATACAGTCAGGAAGGAGAGTAGAGAATGCATCATGGGGCCGTTCCATTCCCAGAATGGTGCAACCCATCACAGAGCATTAGCAGACAGTAAAAAAAAATGTATGCCACTTTACACCTGTCAGAAGAATAGTTGAGTATACAATTCCAAGTGTGCAGTGCATTAATTCACAGAGCCCTGACAAGCTTTAGGATTGCCATTAAAACATGCAGGTGTAGGCAAATGTGTTGCACATTAGTGTGTGGCAGGTGTTGAGGAGCTGGTGGAAAGACTGTATGAGTCTTAGGCAGCACAACCACTCAGGCTGCAAGGTTTTGCACAGCCTGGACAAGTTAACATTGACTGACAGCCAGCTGCACAAGAAGTTCAGGCAATTCATTAATGTGTTGTTGTTGCTACACCTTCTGGATCTATGGCCTTGGTATATGTTTTCAGCTCATCTGTTGAGGTGGCTGCTCTAAGTAAAAAGGTCCGGTTTGGCACACAGGCCACAGGTATCAGTGCCGCAGGCATGTGGAAAATGTGTAGTAAAAGCACTGGGGATGCAGGTGGACAGGATACAAGAATCTGTCTTGGTGGATCTTATATAGGCCTAGGCAGACAATCACATGGGAGCACATCAGGCCATCTGCAAACCTTAATGTGGAGCACAACAGAGTTCAGGAGACTGGGTTGAGGGGACCAAAGTCCGTATCTGGGACAGATGTGTAATAGTTGCTTATATTGTCACGAGACCAATATACAGTTATCAATGCATCTAAAAAAATAGCAAGACTTGTTTCTGAAGAAAATTGACCTCCATTCCAGCCTCCATTGCAATCTTCCTTTGCACCATGATCACCTTTGAGAGCGGTGTTGTGAAGTCAATGAAGAGGCCTTCATGAGGGAACATCACAAAGGTCCTACTCCCACAATTATGGTGTGGGGTGCAAAACATACCATAGCAGGACTTATTTAGTCGATATTGTAGATACACTATCTGCTTAGCATTATATTAGTTTGAGAAACCAGTGGAACGGGCATTTCTCCAAAGTGTCCCAGGAGCTATTTTCAACATGATAACTCTACGTGGTATTTTGATCTTGCTATTGTGAGGTGCCAGAGTGCACTAAATATGCTACCATGGCTTGCAAAATTCCCAGTCTTGTTTTCTATTGAGCACATCTGGGACAGGATTGCCAACTTGACTTTATTTTTTCTGCACAACTTATTAAAAAAATAACAATCAGACAATATTTTCTACGTTCACATTGGAAAACCTTTCTAAAACATTATGATTATAAGTGACTCTAGACCATTATGATTATACTAGAAGGTGGCCCGATTCTACGCATCGGGTATTCTAGAATTTACGTATTGTGTAGTTCATGTATGATTTTTGTTATATATATATATATATATAGATGTTGTTGTGTGTAGTTACTAAGTGTTTGTGTAGGGGCTGTACATGTTCTGGGTGTTGTCTGGGTGTGGCGGGGGTGAGAGCGGTGTTGTATGTGTGTTGCGTTGTTTGTGGACTGCTGTGTGTCTGTAGCGTTGTGTGTGTGTGTGTTGTGCGGTTTGTGTGGGTGTGGGGTGTGTGTGTTTTGGCGGGAGGTATGTTTTGTGCAATGTGTGTGTTGTGCGGTATGTGCGTATATTTATGTATGCCGCGTTGTTTGTGTGTTGGGTGTTGTGTGTGTGCAGCGTTGTCTGTGTGTGTGGGTGTCTGTGTAGGGTGGTGTTTGTGGTTCCCAGTGTGTGTGTGGTGTGTTGTGCAGTGCGCGTGTGTGTGTGTGTTGGGGGGAGGTGTGCACCTCCCATCGTGCTCCATCCCCCATGCTGCGCACCCCCCATCGTGCTCCATCCCCCATGCTGTGCACTTCCCATCGTGCTCCATCCCCCATGCTGCGCATTCCCCATTGTGCTCCATCTCCCATGCGGCGCACTCCCCATTGTGCTCCATCCCCCATGCTGCGCATTCCCCATCGTGCTCCATCCGCCATGCTGCGCACTCCCCATCGTGCTCAATCCCCCATGCTGCGCACTCCCCATCGTGCTTCATCCCCCATGCTGCACACTCCCAAATGTGCTCCATCCCCCATGCTGCGCACTCCCCATCGTGCTCCATCCCCCGTGCTGCGCAATCCCAAACGTGCTCCATTCCCCATGCTGCGCACTCCCCATTGTGCTCCATCCGCCATGCTGTGCACTCCCCATCGTGCTCCATCCCCCATGCTGCGCACTCCCCATCGTGCTCCATCCCCCATGCTGCGCACCCCCCATCGTGCTCCATCCCCCATGCTGCGCACCCCCCATCGTGCTCCATCCCCCATGCTGCGCACTCCCCATTGTGCTCCATCCCCCATGCTGCGCATTCCCCATCATGCTCCATCCCCCATGCTGCGCACTCCCAAACGTGCTCCATCTCCCATGCTGCGCACTCCCCATCGTGCTCCATCCCCCATGCTGCGCACCCCCCCATCGTGCTCCATCCCCCATGCTGCACCAGCATCAGCCTCTCTGCCCCCAGCATCAGCCTCTCTCCTCCCAGCATCAGCCTCTCTCCTCCCAGCATCAGCCTCTCCTCTCTGTCCCCAGCATCAGCCTCTCTGTCCCCAGCATCAGCCTCTCTCCTCCCAGCCTACCCCAGCCTCAGCCTCCCCCAGCATCAGCCTCTCTTCTCTCAGCCTCCCTCCTCCCAGTCTCCCCCAGCATCAGCCTCACCCTCCCAGCCTCCCCCAGCATTAGCCTCCCCCTCCCAGCCTTCCCTAGCATCAGCCTCCGCCTCCCAGCCTCAGCCTCTGCCTCCCAGCCTCTGCCAGCATCAGCCTCTCTCCTCCCAGCCTCCCCCAGCATCAGCCTCTCTCCTCCCAGCCTCCTCTAGCATCAGCCTCTCTCCTCCCAGCCTCCCCCAGCATCAGCCTCCCCCTCCCAGCCTTCCCCAGGATCAGCCTCTCTCCTCCCAGCCTCCCTCCTCCCAGCCTCCCCCAGCATCAGCCTCTCTCCTCCCAGCCTCCCCCAGCATCAACCTCCCCCAGCATCAGCCTACACCCTCCCCCAGCATCAGCCTCCCCTAGCATCAGCCTCCCCCAGCATCAGCCTCTCTCCTCCCAGCCTTCCCCAGGATCAGCCTCTCTCCTCCCAGCCTCCTCCAGCACACCATGCTCCTCTGCCGACACTCACAGATCCGATCGCATACACTCACACACACACACACACACACGATCGCATACACTCACACACACCCGATCGCATACACTCACACACACACACACTGACGATATTGCACATACGCACTCACACTCACAACAACCGGAGATACCACATGCTTCTGGCCATGTGATCCTCCGGCAGGTCCTGGAAGCTCACTGCACAGTATCGCCGCCAAGAAGCAAGCGATATCCCAGGATGTTGTGAGTGTGTGGATGCGATGTGATGTGTGTGTGAGAGTGAGTGTGATCTGATGTGTGTGTGTGTTGTTATGTGTGTGCGTGTGTGTATGTTCCGCCGCTGCAGGACCTTGATGCGCTGGTAACTATGCTACCATGGTTACCAGAGTATCCCGTCCCGCCCTCGCACGGGAGCCCACACCAGCATACGCCAGCAACCCCAGCAATGCGAGGGTATGTGTCGGCTGGGTTGGCGGCGTACGCTGATGTGGGCTCCCGGGGGTACAGCACTCACCTGGGAGTCGTGGTGTCGCTTCGGGGAATGCATGGGGGGGCGGGGCCAGAGCGAACGTGCATTGCGTGAGGGGGGCGGGGCGTGGCCGAGTTGCCAATACGTGCAGGGTGCCGGGGCAAGAGGCCAATCCGTGTGGGGGGCGGAGCCTGGGTGAGCGGCCGGCCAATCCATGTGGGGGCGGAGCCTGGGTGAGTGGCCAATCCGTGCAGGGCCATGGCGAGCCCAGCGGCCAATCCGCTTTGTGTCACCATAAGGACACAATTTTGGAGCAAGACAGACAGACAGACAGAATAAGGCAATTATATATATAGATGTCTCCAGACCATAATTCTGATATGAAGTCAAGACATAAGCTTCATTAACTGTGAACTGTAAAATGCTGATAAGTAAAGGTAAAATGTTCTGTTTAAGTTTCCTCAGCTTCACAAGAAATCACAGACATGTTAAAAAAATGTACAAACACGGCAAAAAAGTATCCTGTTTTACATAACGAACTGTCGTGCAACTCTGATCTGAGACATTATTGGTTGTCAACTACATGGTGAACGGACAGCAGCGGATCTTCATGATTTTCTTGACCAAGTACTTCCACCATGAAATTACAATACTCAAATAACTTTAATTACTTCAATAATTGCATGTCAAGGTATGTAACTACGTGTATTTTTGAGATTGATGATCATGCATGATACTGTATAAATCATGATGATTTGAAAATTTGGTTTCATAGTTTGCATATCATCAACATGTCTATCCACTCTATGCTTTCCATAACTCCATGACTTTTCCTTCCTGACGTTGCAGTTTAAATATTGAAACGTGAATTGTATAAATAATAATATTTCCTTTTATGACATAAAAAATAAGAAAATATATGAGATAATCAGAAGCAAAGTGTACTATTGTGCAGATTTATATCACGTGTGATGCTATATATTTTACATTTCTCCTGATTTGGGAATAATACACTCGGCAAGACTAATAAAGAAACACTACTGAAATTCAAACAATATTAATATTTCCTATATCCAAGATACTACAATCTTTCCTTAGAGACAACCAACTGTTCTACAGCTAAAGAATAACCAACGCATTGCTACACAATTTAAAGAAATCAATTTGCATATAAATAGAATGTTGTCTCCAAATCTTGGACTGGCTTAAAAGCCCATAGGAACAACCTACAGCCTACATTAAATTGAAATCCTTATTAGCAAAGCCTTCAACATATACAATGGGTCCCTTCAGCAAAAAAGCAGCAGTACATTAAATTGAGCAGATCAAGAATCTTACAAACTTGAAGGTGATATCAAAATTTGTAACAGTGAAAAATACATTCAGTAATGTTTAAATGTATAATAAAGCAAATGTCATGTCTCTTGCTGGTTGTTCTAACAGATAAACTGCTAATATTATACCAAGTAGCATTTCTTTTAGTGTTCTTCAATGTAAAATTCATGTTATGTTAATCATGTAGGAATCATTTATAGGAAAATGTTCACCCAATACATTAAATTAAATGAACTGATTAGGCTAGTGTGACATCTAAAGTTATAACGGGCATGGTCTGTGTCCCCCACAAGATTTTGGAATCAGAAGCAGGGTTTTTTGAGACTATGACTCAGGACCTGGGAAAAGACATTATAGCCTGTATTTCCAATTTTCTAGGTCCAATCATAAAAATCACAGAGTAGGTAGAGAAGTCGGGCTAAATGCTGTGCTGAAAACCACAAATCCAGGAGATGTAGTAAATTATTTCCTTTATTTTCACAGGTCAACGCGTTTCAAAGGCATATCCGCCTTCTTCATCAGGACAAAGAAAGAACAGCATCTTTTGTCCTGATGAAGAAGGCGGATATGCCTTTGAAACGCGTTGACCTGTGAAAATAAAGGAAATAATTTACTACATCTCCTGGATTTGTGGTTTTTAGCGCAGCATTTAGCCCGACTTCTCTACCTACTCTGTGATTTCTATTGCACCTTCAGGGCTGCAGCTGACCACCTTATGCATTAATTTGCTATATGCCTGCAAAGGAGTTGTGCCTGTCACAACTTCAATAGGTGAGTACCTGTCTTACCTTTGATACCCACCTGTCTACCAGATAAGACCCTATTTGCGCTTTTTTCTCCACAGCTCTGTTTGATATCTAGGTCCAATCATAGCAGTGGTCTTCATTTATTAGTCTGCTGCTAGCTATAGGTTAAGATGACTTTATGTTATTGTTTAATTTGCTGTCCACTACTTGCTATAACCCGCAGGCCACATATGATAAACCACATTTATAGGGCTTCATCTTTCTATCTTCTCTCTAGAAAATATTACATGGTCTGTGCTCTTTTTAAAGGGGGTTCTCCTCTACTAGGATAACCCCCTCTGATTCCCCAATTTTCCCCCAGGTGAAATAATAAAGCGTATATTCACCTCCTGTACAGTGCCGCTCCATCGGTGAAGGGCTCGTGGTGCAAGGGCTCACATGGTGTTGTGATGTCCCCCAAGCCTCAAGTTCAATCAGTGCTGGGCTCCTTCTCCTTGCCCTCAAACCAAACAAGTTAGCCAACAGGAAGTAAGCGGTGTGGCTGAACTTACTTGGTGTTGATTATTTGTTTGGCAGGGAGAATAATTAATCGTGAGCCGCGGCACTTTTTGAATGGTGCCCATATGGGAGGTGAGTATAATCTTTATTATTTTACATAGGGGATTCATGGGGAATCAGAAAGGGTTGTCCTAGTAGTAGACAACCTATTTAATATTTTTCAAAGCCAGTACATTTTTTGACTACTAGGGTTGATCCATAAAGGCAGTCTTTATAGCGTTTGCATTTTTCATTGGCTGTGGTTAGGTTGAGTTTTACTATATCAACTTTGTCTAGTCAATTGATTAATGCCTCAGTCCAACTGTACAAATTACAGAGTTGTGCACAAACAGAAAGCACTACATATAGCTCTGATGTTTTAGATCAATGAAAATGATTCCATCAAAAACTATGAGATCATAGTTCATTCATTCATCGTAGTTAGATCATTTAAATTCACATTGTTTTTTCTGTATCATAAAGTAGGAAAAAAATTGACAGCCTAATGTGTGACACCCTGGACTAGCCAGGTAGTCACAGGTAGACCCCCGCATTACACCTGTCCCCCAATAAGGTGTCGTCAGCCAAACTTTAAACCCTAGTCACCCCCCTCAGGACTTGATGGACACACCAGGGGGCGGAGCCAGGTGGTTGGCCACACCCACCGAGGAGTTCAGAGAGCCGGAGGTGGGAAAACAAGTCAGAGTAGTTGGAGAGTTGAGTAGAGAGGAGTGGAGTGGGTAAGCGACCCACGCCCCAGTGTCCCCGAGGGACCAGCTGACATGGCTGAGGGACCTGGTCTGCCCCTGCTCTCTATGTTGCCTCCCTCACCACCCGTACCGGTTGCCGCTGCTCCCGCGCTCGGTCCGCTGCCCCTGACATCAGCAGCGGAGCCCGTCCAATCCGCCCATGAGGACCTGCCTGTGGAAGCAGCCCGTGGACGGCCAGTCATCCGACCAGCGCCAATACCGCTTCCCTCGAAGACCCATCTCCAGAGGATGCCCGCTCCCGGTGTGGACCCGCCAGTCCCGGAAGTGACCGCGCCCCAAGAGATCCAGGCTCCAGCAGCCCGCCTGGCCAAGATGGAGGTGGATGTTGTCCGGAAGCCAGCCCAGCGGGTAAAGCTGGCCGTTCCCAAGCTACAAGCCTCGGCTGAGGCATCGCGGGGTTGCCGCTGCAAGGCAGCAGTGCAGGCCACGACACAGCGGAGTTCCCCAGAGCAGAGGGTGCCGGTTGTAGCCGGCACGGGGGAGCTCCGGCTGGACCCGACCCCCGCGCAGAGAAAGCCAGAGCAGGAGGACACTCCATATAAGGAGCGGCAGCAGTGCCAGCTGGGCCGGGAGATTGTGGCCTGAGAGAAGCAGAAGGCGGAGGTGCTGGCCCGGACTATCAGGAAGAAAGAAAATCTCTGCAGCGCCACCTATCTGGTACGGGGCCTAACCTACGAAGGCCAAGTCCATCAGTTTGACCCCCGCTGTGGATGGGGGTTCATCTCTGAGCCCGGCCTGGAGGCGGAAGTGTTTATGTCCCGCAGGGACGTGTACCCGCATTTGCCCGTTGGTCACCTAGAGCGGGACCTGGAGCCCGGAGAGCTGGTGAGCTACACCCGGCATTGCGGGGAGAGGGGATGGTTCACCCTCAACGTGAAAAGGAGGGTGAGCCGCAGTGCTTGGAGGCACACCCATTCCCCTCCTCCGCCATACAGTCCCAATGAAGTTGAAGAGTGAGGTAGCAGTTCCCGGCTACCATACTGCCAGTCCCCGTTGGGACTTTGTTGATCCCCATTACTGCCCATTTAAATGAACATGGCTGAGAACTCGCAAACCACCCAAAAATGTTTGGGCTTGTAAATAATCCCGGACCACCCTTTCAAGTCCCATAGTCCCAGGGGAGGCTGGTTGGAGGAAGGGCCTGCGGCAGAGGAGGCCGGTGTCCCGTCACCATTGAAACCGGTGACTACCCTCCGAGTCAGGGGTCCCCTGGACGTGGGGCCCCTGAGAGACTGCCGGGTAAGGAACTTTTTACCCGACCCGTATGGGCAATACCCGGACCTGAACCCGATTCCTGGACTGGGGAAAAGGGGTGCTGACCTGGTTCCTAGAGGCAGCATCAGGGCTAGGTTTGCTTGGCTGGGCAAATGAAAGGACCCGGTCCCGTCCCGTTCCTGTTTAATAAAAATGTCTTTTATATGTTTGTAACGTTAAAGCATAGTGCCTCCCGTCTTGGGATGAACCAAAAGTAACTGTACTTGTAAATATGTTGGTATACTTGTTAATTGTTTTTATCTTTTTCAGTTACAAAATAAACGGTGGTGGTCGGACAGCCCGCGGACGGTCTGTTGTTAACCAAGGGGGAGTGTGACGCCCTGGACTAGCCAGGTAGTCACAGGTAGACCCCGCATTACACCTGTCCCCTAAAAAGGTGTCATCAGCCAAACTTTAAAGCCTAGTCACCCCCCTCAGGACTTGATAGACACACCAGGGGGGGAACCAGGCTGTTGGCCACCCCACCGATGAGTTCAGAGAGCCTTAGGCGGGAAAACAAGTCAGAGTAGTTGGAGAGTTGAGTAGAGAGGAGTGGAGTGAAGGAGTCTGACGGGTGCTGGGGTCAGAACCAAACGGAGGCCTTAGCCTGCAGGAGCCGGGAAGACGGCTCGGTGGAACCGTGGTGGACCGGGACAGGGTAGTGTCCCGCCGGTACCGACCCGGGGAACCTACTCGGAAACCGGAGCACAAAAGGGGGGTACTCAGACCCTGAAACGAGGTCCAGAACCCACTGGACTGAGTTAATTAACTGATTGCGGTCTGGACTCTAGGTCCTTTCCCACCCAAGTCCCGACTGAAGACAACAGCCCACCGAGGTGGATAGAAAGCCACCGCACAGGCAGAGAGATCCCACGGGCCAGCGTCTGTGCGCAAAAGGGCTCTCCCGACATCTACCAAGCCGGGGAGCGGACTCCTGACGCTGAAGCGCAGGCAGCCCAAGTACACAGCACGGTGCAGGAGAAAGGCCAAGACCACCGAACTGGGTGGGGGACCAGACGCTGCGGGCACCGACCACCATCAACTTGGTTTACCAGAGACTTGTGTGTGTCAATAACTGTGAGTACAACAGTGCCATCCGGCCACGCACCGCCCTGCACCACCCAGCTATCCACAACGGGTCCCGGGGCCATCATCCCTACCCACGGAGGAGTTAACATCTTGCTGCACTTCCATCTCCCCCGGGTGCCCAGTAATCGCAGCGGTGGTGTCCAACTTCACCACAACCTGTGGGTGGTGTCATGAGCTCAAACACTGCTCCGGCCGTGCACATACCTACCCCCCTCCAAAAGCGCCAGCACCCCTTTCAGAGCGAAGTGACCCTGGGTCTGAAGGCGCTCGAGCCACCCACCAACGAGCCAGGATCCGAGCGGCTCGGCTGCAGCCGAGTGCGGGGCGGTACAAATGCACGGAAGCAAGTCTATAGAAAACCATTCTCAACTAAGCGGTAAAAAAATGCTAAACTGATCCCGTGATATTCAGTAGAAAAAGTAAGCGTTCAGGGGTGGCGTTTCAAAAATAACTTTCTATACAAAATCTCTAAATAGAACAGAATTTTACACTACTGTTTAGATGAAACGGCCATGGCGCCCATGGTTTATTTTTAAACACTCATACAAACATATATACCCCCGCATGTATATCAATACAAAATCATAATATATATCGCAGGTCTGAATGATAATTCAGTCTATTAGGACATCGGGCATCTAGTTTCATGATCCACTTGGCCTCTGCATAGAGGAGTAGCTGGAACCAGTTTCCTCCACGTTGTGGGCGATCAATCTGTTCAATGCCAGTAATTTTAAGGTGGGTAAAATCCCCGTCATGATGTTCCTTAAAATGTTTTGTCAATCCGGACATTAATTTGTGTTTTTTATTCTGTTCCGAAACCGCATGGTGTGAATATGCTGGAATATTTGTATGTTCCGATATGCGTTTTCGTAAAGTTCTGGAAGTACATCCTACATAATATTTGTTACACAAAGAACAAGTCACTTTGTATACAACATGCGTAGTGGCACAATTGATAAAGGAGGTAATATTGCATGTATTGATCTGATTATTATCCCTGAAGGAAGTAGCTTTCTCCATATAGCAACATAGATGACAGCGGCTGGTTCCACATTTATATGATCCAAGTGTTTTTAACCATGTGTCCTTAGGTTTTTCTGATAAATATAAACTGGAGATATAATATTACCGATATTTCTGGTACTCCTTGCTACTACATTTACTCCTAGTGCCAAAATTTTGGCCAACATCGGATCCTGGTGTAGCATGAGGGTTAATTTGTAGAATTTTTTTTTTTAATATTTTCAAAGTCCTTGCTATAAGGGATAGAAAGGTGATTTTATTTTTCCAGTCTCTGGACTCAATTTTATCCTCCAATAACGCAGTCCTGGATCTTGTATTCACAATGCTGATGGCTCTATTCAATAGTTTGTTAGAATATCCTCTTTGTTGGAAGCATTTTTTAATACGATTCTTCTCCTGTTCATAAGTATTATCGTCTGAACAGAGGCGACGGGCCCGTAGCAATTCCCCAATCGGCAAACTGCGTTTAGTATGATTTGTATGGCTACTATGGGCATGCAAAATTGTATTCCCACTGATGGGCTTTCTGTATAGCAGTGTGAATTAAGCCTGATTCTGTTCCCATTAATGTGATGTCAAGAAAAGGTGCGGTATTTGTATAACAATCAACAGTGACCTGCAAATTTCGATTATTGTTGTTTATATACTGTTTGAATTCATTGAAGATAATATCAGTATCTTGTAAACCCCTTCCTCTCCAGATCATGACTAAATCGTCGACATATCTCGCATACCATTTGATTCTGGAGAGGAAGGGGTTATCGGGGGTGTGAATGAAATTCTCTTCCCACCACGACATATACAGGTTAGTGAGGGAGCATTAAAAACTCGCTCCCATGGGACATCCGTTAATTTGATTAATCATGGCAGGCGTCTCCCTGAGATACCTTCCATGATTAACCTGTAAGATTAAGAAAATGAAGACATACACTCAAAAATCCTTTATTTGAAATAAATAACAAAAAAAAAACAACCTCTTTCACCACTTTATTCAAGACCCCAAATACCCTTCCATGTCTGACGTAATCCTTAGAGGTCCCTCGACGCTGTCAGTTCTGCTATATTGGAAGCTGACAGAGAGAGGTCACAGACCACGACCACTCTCTGTGAGCTCCCCGCAGCGACTGAAGTGAGTCGCGCTATCAGCGATGACATCACTCAGGTTACCCGCGGCCACAGATCTCAGCGGGAGGACTTCAGCTGTGGCCGCGGGTAACCTCAGTGACGGCACCGCTGATCGCGCGGCTCACTGCGGTCACTCAGGGGATTTTTGGTCACCGGTGAGACCTTCACCGGTGACCGAAAATCAGGCCATGCCACACAGACAGAACCGCGGGATGACAATGAAGTCGGGTGACGTTCATCCGACTTCATTCTGATCGTGCGGCTCTGTCTGTGTCTGCTGTCAGCGGCTATTCAGCTCTGCTACATGGCTTTATCTGTGGCTGCTGTCAGCGTGTCATCCATGTAGCAGAGCTGAATGGCAGATGACAGCTGCTGAGAAAAAAAAGGATCACACATGGATCACACACGCATTACACACGCTCTGCTAGCCTTGAAACAATTAAAAAAAAGCATCGCACTTGCATTGCACACTGACCTAACGTGAGCTAAAATCGGCAGAGTTTTTTTCACGCAAGTCGGACCGATTTTACACGCATAAGTGTGATTCCAGCCTAATAGATGCGGGAAGACCAGGCGGCTGTGGGCTGAGAATATACCAGCCCCCAGCTGGCATTATCATGGCTGGGGATGAAAACTGGGGGGACCGCACGTCGGATTTTTTTAAAATTATTTATTTAAATTAAAAAAAATCTTCATGCAAGGGACTTCCGCGAGTCTGACATTGCAGCACAGCCACACACTTCTGACAGGAGCGTGCATGTGTTTCAGGGTACATGCACGCTCATGCTCAGAGAACGGCAGGCTGTGCCAAGTGATGTCATGCTTGGCAGACCCGCATGAGTCTGACATCACCGGCACAGCAGCACTCTTCTGACAGGAGCGTGCATGTGTTTCTAGGTACATGCACACTCATGTTCAGAGAACGGCAGGCTGTAAAAGGAAAAATATTTCCTGCCAGCAGGTGGAAATTTGGTGTTGAAATCTGGTGCAGATGATTTCAGCACCAAATGTGCACCTCCTGGCAAAAAATTGCGGAAAAATAACCGCGGCAAAAGCCACGGCAAAACAAAATGCATCAAAACACTGCGTTTTTTTGCCAGGAGGTGTAGATTAGATGCAGGAATATGGTGTCAAAATTTAAGCACCAAATTTGCATCTCTTGGACCAAAAATATATAAAAAAAAAATAAAAATTCTCCCAGCAAGTGGAAATTTGATGCTGAAAGCTGGTGCAGATGACTCCAGCACCAAATGTGCACTTCCTAGCACAAAAACAAATTTGCATCCCATGGCCCAAAAAAAAAAAAAAAAAAAAAAAAAATTCTGCCAGCAAGTGGAAATTTGGTGCTGAAAGCTGGTGAAGATAACTCCAGCAATAATGTGCACCTCCTAGCAAAAAAGCACGGCAAAAATCGTGGAAAAAAAACACGAAAAAAAACCAAAGCAAAAACGCAGCAAAAAAATGCGTCAAAACACCGCGGATTTTTGCCAGGAGGTGTAGATTGGATGCAGGAATATGATGTAAACATTTCAGCACAAAATCTGCATCTCTTGGCCAAAAAAACTGTGATTTTTCTGCTAGGAGATGCAGGTCTGTGAACTCAGTGACCTCCACCTGAGGTCATGTTACCTGCGATCACAGATGAAGGACCATGGAAAGCTCCAGTCGTGACCGCAAATGACCTGAGTGACGTCACCGCTCAATGCGCAGCTCATTCATTCTCTGGAGATAACAGAGAGCGGTCGGTCGTGCCTCTCTCTGTGATATTCAAATGTAGCAGAGCTAAAGCGGCGTGGGGCGTCATGTGGATTATGTCGGAGATGCAGGGTATTGGGGGTTAATAAAGAGGGGAAGGAGGGGGTGTTTGTATTTTATTTCAAATAAAGGATTTTTCTCTGTGTCTGTGTTTATTTACATTCACTTACAGGTTTGTGTGATGCAGGTATCGGATAGACACCTGTGCCATCACAAACCTAGGGTTAAGTAGCAGCTGTGCGCTGTTATTAACCCCTGCTATTACCCCGATTAACACCGCATCACTCCATGTATCGCACCAGGATTGTCACATGTAATAGATGCGACAATACCGGGCGGGTGCGGACTGGAATACCAGCTCCTAGCCTGCGCTATCTTGGCTGGGGATGAAAATTAGGAACATTTTTTTAAATTATTTATTAAAATTAAAAAAAAAAGCCGAATGCGGTTTCACCGGAGTCACATATGTGAGGGACTCGCGCAAGTCTGCCATGGCAGCACCCGGCAAAGCCTCGCACGCATTTCTCTGGGCACTGGATACACAGCACAGATACAGCCCGACAGCTGGAGCTGCAGCCGCGAGCTATATCTGTGCTGCCGATTGTTTATTTTTTACCACCATTCTGACCGGCAGACAGTTGCACTGCTTTCACCGCCCACCGGCAATCCTGACGCTATTCCCTTCCGGAGCCGACAATTCATTGTTTTCCCCGCCCACTGGCGCCTGTGATTGGTTGAAGTCAGCTGCCACGCTGTCACTCAGGGTGGGGGCACGTCTAGCTGCAACCAATTACATGCGACGGTGGAGGGGAAAACAATGAATATTGCATTGCCGGCTCCGGAAAGGAATAGCGTGACCCGGAAGGAGTTTGCCACCATGAACCCCTCTATCCCCTCCACAAACATTTTTAACTTCCGGATTCTGGTCCCCATTGATTTATATGGGCACCGGATTCCGGAGCAGATCGGACCATTTTTAAAATCTGGCAGTGATCCGCCGGTACCGGGTTTTTGGCCATTCGATCAGCTATATCAACCGGATATATCGGGATACAAACATTTACTGCAGGTCATTCAAACCATAGACTGGACATCTGATTATTTTTTGGTCACTAGCGGTGTTTCAGCGCTTTACTCTAGTATCCACCATGACAAAGCCATTTTAGCGCTTACTTTTCCCTTGAGTACCTATAATGATTTGGAATCAATACACAAGGAATACATGATATCAGTGGCTGACTTTTTATTAA